>NC_080556.1:10515000-10802500 GCF_028640845.1 Ahaetulla prasina | reverse complement strand
TTGCAATGCTGCATTCTAACCACTGTGCACATGGATGGGTGGATGGGCGGAAAGAAGGAAGGAATAGCAATAGCACTTAAGACTTACATACCGCTTCACAGCCCTCTCTAAGCGGTTTACAGAGTCAGCCTCTTTCCCTCAACAATCAGGGTCCTCGTTTGACCCAACTCGGAAGGACGGAAGGCTGAGTCAACCTTGAAGATCTTGGACATGGGCTCTGGGCTAGGCCAGGGTCTTGGGCGGGCACCTCTGCAGGGCACGGCTGTAGGAAGTGGATCTGAGGACCTGAGAGCTCTGAGAGCAAGAGGCTGAAAAATGTCGGTCTTTGGAAGTCGCTTCCTGTGACCCTCCATGAGAAGCTCCTACCCATCTCTGGTGCTCGGTGGCAAGCGAGGCCCAGGCCGAGCCCAGCGGGAGGCCCCGGACGCCGGCCGAAGTCTCAGGGTGGCAAAACGGGAGGCGGCCGAGCAGGCAGGCGCGCAACGTTGTGTATCGCCAAGTTGCCTTTATTAGAAGGGCCGTGGCCAGGTGTATCCAGGCACGCAGTGCCCCTGAGGCCTCTCCTGGGGAAAGGCCCCTGCGGGAACACATACAGTACATTAGCAGGTCTCTCGTTCGTTAAAGTTAAGAGTCTAAAAATAAGAAAAGCTTTTTTAAAAAAAAACAAACCAAAAAACCAAAACCAAAAAGGCAACTACAACTAACCCGACTGTTTGAAAGATTAAACTGCCAAACTAGAACCCAGACCCCAAAGATTGGGCGGTCTGTCTCTGCGCAGAAAGCCCTGTGAGCTGTTGCCCCCCCACCCAACAGAAGGACCCTCAACTCCAAGCGGCGGGAGCCATTCTCCCCCCCGCCCTCTCCGAGCCTGCTGCCCGATCCCCCACCAGAGGCTCTGCTGCCAGGGACCAGGGCGAGGCGAGAGGCAGGGGGAGCCCTGGCGGCTCCTTCTGAGCTCAGTGGCGGTGGGGGGGGGAGCACGGAGGGGGCCATGGCAGGTAGCACAGAAGCTGAGGAGGGCAAACCAGGGACCAGGAAGTCGCGTAAGGCTGGTTGCCAGACTTGAACAGAAGTAACACATGCGGGCGACAGGGACGGGGACGCAGGCTGGGCTCTAGCTCTAAAAGACGGACAGCTGCCAGCCTAATGACTCCACCTTCTGCAGAAGCCCCTCCCCACTGGCACCCTAAGCTCACCCTTCTTCTCCGCAGCCATTCCTCCGTCTCCTGGACCCGTCGCACCCTGGAGCGGCCCGGAGCTCCTGCTTCCCCACTCCCTCTTGTACCCAGGATCCCTACCGAGATGCAGCGCGGGCAGCCCACCCTTGGCACAAAGACGTCGTATAACCAACCGGTGCGCGAGACGGAGTCAATAGCAGCGGTAGCAAACAGACCCCCCGGGTTTGGGGTTGGGCTCGTGGAGTGTCTGAAGCAAGCGAGGCCCACACCCCTCCCGCCTCAGGTCCCCCCGCCCCTCGTGCGCCCGCCATGCTTCCGCCTGGTGGGATCAGGCCGTTCTTCGCCTCCTGGGAGGCTAACACCAGGGGTCCCGGGAAGCCCGGCCACGACACAGGCTGTCACTGCGCTGCCACGTGCTGTGGATCAAGCTCAGCGCATCCTCGCATTTCTTCCTGACGGAGCTGTCCTCGAGAGGCTTGTGAAGAAGGTCCACCTGCCGACACAGCGGGGCAAAAACAGCCGTGAGGGGGAGACGGGGCCGCCTATCGTCTGGCTCCCCCCCCCTGTCTGCAGAGCCAGGCCGCCCCGCCGCATGACCAGCCAACCTGGTAGGTGGTCTTCCACACAGCGTCCAGCGCCAGCAGGAACCGCTCCAATTCTGCAGGGCAGCTGAAATAGAGGACCCACGGGGGCACGTACTGCTTCTGCTCCTGGGCAAACTCCTAAAGGGGTAGAAGAAGAATGCTATGTGGGACCCTGGGCTTCCTGGCGCAGGAGGGCCGAGAGCAGTGGTGAAATTCCATTTTTTTTACGACCAGTTCTGTGGGCGTGGCTTGGTGGGTGCGGCAGGGGAAGGATACTGCAAAATCCCCATGATATTTTTTGGTTCTCCGAACTGGTCAAAATTTCCGCTACGGGTTTCCCAGAACCTGCTGGATTTCACTCCTGGCTGAGAGCCTCACTTAACAAGCTGCACCAGACGAGCCCCAGGCCTGGCAAAGTCCCAAGGGAGCCCCTAGAGCACAAGGAATATGCTGCCTCTTCCTCCTGAAGACTCACCAGTAGACAGTATTCCCGACCGGGCTCCGTAGAGACGGAAGCCACCTCCGCCAGCTCAGCGGTGGCCAGTGAGCGGAAGAAGCTGGTCTGGCAGTCCTCGTGGCAGGTGAACAGTTTCTGCTCCGTCACCACCAGGCAGCAGGGGACGCAGGGTGCAGGGACCACGCCCTGGGGGATGACCTGGGTGGGAAGGAGGGCCAAACCACCTTTGGAGCTCCTGAGGGTGAGAGGGCCCTGCTCCTGTCCTCCCTTCCAGTCACCAGGCAGCACAGGAGCCGCGGGGACCCCACCGTCCCTTGTGGCCCCCAAGCCCAAGGAGGATCTTACCCCTTGGGAGACCGCCTGGCATAAGAACTGCATCCAATCGGCCATCTCCTCTTCATTTTCTGCGCTCAGCTCCAAGGAAGGGCGCTCGGTCAAAATGACTTGGAAGGAGTGGGGCCGATCCGTCGCACTTGACCTTCGGCACCCGCCGCACTGCTCCCCCCTGCAAGGGGCAGAGTTTGTGGCAAATGAGACAGAGGGACCAGAGTTGGGGGTGTGGGGGGGGAGAGGCCCTGAGAGCCTGCCCCATTTGGGACTCACCCCATATTCACAGACAGCAGCGGAGTGATGTCTGTCCGGTCTGGGTACTGGTACAAGATGCCGTTGCTGCGGAGGGAAGACAGAAACAGCTGCTGGGAAAGGGCCCCTCAACAGTTCAAAGCAGGGGAACTTTGAATTAGCATAGTAAAGGTAAAGATTCCCCTCGCATATACATGCTAGTCGTTGCTGACTCTAAGGGGCGGTGCTCATCTCCGTTTCCAAGCCGAAGAGCCAGCGCTGTCCGAAGACGTCTCCGTGGTCATGTGGCCGGCATGACTCAACCCCAAAGGCGCACAGAACACTGTTCCCTTCCCACCAAAGGTGGTCCCTATTTTTTCTACTTGCATTTTTTTTTTTGTTTACATTTATATCCCGCCCTTCTCCGAAGACTCAGGGTGGCTTACAGTGTATAAGGCAATAGTCTCATTCTATTTGTATATTTTTACAAAGTCAACTTATTGCCCCCCCAACAATCTGGGTCCTCATTTTACCTACCTTATAAAGGATGGAAGGCTGAGTCAACCTTGGGCTGGGCTTGAACCTGCAGTAATTGCATGCTATTGTGTTCTAATAACAGGCTTCTTACCAGCCTGAGCTATTACGGCCCAATTTTTAGGTGCTTTCAAAACTGCTAGGTTGGCAGAAGCTGGGACAAGTAACGGGAGCTCACCCCGTTACACGGCAGCACTAGGGATTCGAACTGCTGAGCTGTCGACCTTTCGATCGACAAGCTCAACATCCTAGCCCCTGAGCCACTGTGTCCCCTTTGAATTAGCACACGAGTATGCAAATTAAATGCTCTCTCTGTCCTCTTAAAAGGGCAGAACAGGCCCCCTTACGCTGTCACCAAGAACCAGAGTCCAGCCCAAAGTTAACTCTGGGGCTGTACATTGAAAAGATGGCGACCATCAGAAAAGGTGCAAACCAAGGCGAAGGAAGTCGTTCGTTAGAGCAACTGACACAAAAGGGTATCACTCCAGAAACATTAACACGGCGAAGGTACAGATATAAGAACAGTTTGGGAGGCAACTATAACTTTTACAAAGGAGACTTTTCATATAGCAGAACAGCAAACTCAAAAAAAACACAAGAGAAGACATAGGTGAATAGAATAGAATAGAATAAGAAATAGAATAGAATAGAATAGAATAGAATAGAATTAGGAATAGGAATAGGAATAGGAATAGAACAGAATAGAATTAGGAATAGGAATAGGAATAGAATTGAACTGAATTAGGAATAGGAATAGAATAGAATAAGGAATAGGAATAGGTGTCAGGCCTGGAAACCTGCTAGACAGTCTGGTCTGAGACCTCAACCTGCCGCTCCCCCACCACCCTTGATAATCCAAGGTGAAACCCACTATGAAATCAAGAAAATCCTTGACTCTAGACTATACAGAGGTCAATTACAATATTTAGTCCACTGGAAGGGATATCCATTATCTGAATCTACTTGGGTCAAAAGTTGGAAAGTAAATGCAGACAATTTGATTAAACAATTTCATGACACTTTCCCTGACAAACCTAAAAAACCTCTTGGAGAGGGGAGGGGGGGGGTAGAAGGGAAGTGTGGACCACTGACATTCTTCTTTATCAACTCTTTGTTTTCTTTCCTAGGATATAGCTTCTTTTCCAAGGGGGGACGCCTGTCAGGCCTGGAAACCATACTAGACTTTAGGGTTCCAGACGCTGCCACATTTTTCCCCTGAGGGGAAGAAGGGAGGTTGAGGGGTATGGTGACATTCTTCAAGCGGTCAAGGTCGGATGGTGTTCACATCTGCAGGAAGAGTGGCGAGAAGGTATTCGAATGAACTGGGAGAACGTGGGACCATGTGACCATCAAAGGGGTCAGGGGGGTGGGACTCTTGGGGTTTGTATAACTGGGAAAAGAATCCGGAAGTTCAGTTTTGGAATTTCACTCATCGTGTGCCAGTTTCCTCATGCTAGTAAAGAACTCTGAAAAACAATGGCTTCTGAGGTTTTTTTATGCAGAAGAGGTTTTTCTGGAACCTTGACATTAGGAATAGGAATAGGAATAGAAGAGAAGAGAAATAAAATAGAATCAAATAGAATCTAGAAGGGACCTTGGAGATCTTCTAGTCCAGCCCCCTGCTCAAGTAGGAGAACCTATACTATTTTTTAAAAAAAATTACATTTATATCCCGCCCTTCTCCGAAGACTCAGGGCGGCTTACAGTGTATAAGGCAATAGTCTCATTCTATTTGTATATTTTAGATAAATGGCTGTCTAGTTTCTTCTTAAAAATCTCCAGTGATGGAGTTCCCACGATTTCTGGTGGCAAGCAGTTCCACTGGTTAATTGTCCTCACTGTTAGGATGTTGCTCCTTAATTCCAGGTTGCTCCTTTCTTTGATTAGTTTCCACTCATTCTTTCTTGTCCTGCCCTCTGGTGCTTTGGAGAATAATTTGACCCACTCTTCTTTGTGGCAGCCCCTCAAATACTGGAAGACTGCTATGACGTCAGACCTATTTCTTCTTTTCTCTACACTAGCCAAACCCAAATCCTGCAGCCGTTCTTCCTATGTTTTAGTCTCCAGGCCTTTGATCATCTTAGTTGCTCTTCTCTGAACTTTTTCCAAAGTCTCAACGTCTTTTTCGTAGTAAAAGGTGACCAAAACTGGCTGCAGTATTCCAGGTGTGGTCCTAACTAGGGTTTTATAAAGTGATAAACAAACTTTCCAAAAAGATCATTTCACTACATATTAAATTCTTAAAAGAGCAGTTGTCTCTGATGACAGTAAAAGAAAGGAAGGTAAAATTAGCTGACTTTAAAGATGTCAAAACCACTCGATGGAAATACCGTAACATCGGATCAAGATGCAAAGAACATGTCAGCAATGTTACTCTAAATTAATGTAACCATCGTCCAGGCAAAAAGGCTGACGAATACTTGCTGTAAGGAAGCAAAATTTACCAAAGATCACCGAAAAACAGAAAAGCTTTAATGAACAGATCTCTATGAACATGTCGGTAAAGCTATAAAGAAGGTCAAAATCAGGAAAGCAGCTGGATCAGAGGGTTTACGAGTCTCTTTCTATAAACCTTTCGAGGACGAACTTTTTTTTTTTATTTCTTTTTGTCACAACAGTATACACAAACAATTGTCATAGATAAAACAACATATCTTGAAGAAAAAAATATATATAAGTAAAAAATATGCATCAACTATATTAATTTGATATAATGAAAGGGAACATTAGGACAGGAACGGTAGGCACGCTGGTGCTCTTATGCATGCCCCTTATAGTCCTTTTAGGAATGGGGTGAGGAGGTCAATAGTAGACAGTTTTTGGTTGAAGATTTTGGGATTTGACTTCTGCAATCTTTGCATCAAGTGATCAAATTCGACAAGCTGCGAAGGGACCAGACAGTTGGAATGAGGCTCATTATGGTATTAACGTGGCTGTCAGGGTTCCTGTTAGGAATTGTTATTGCCCAACTAGTTGGTCAGGAAATATATAAACCAACATTGTTGTGTTTGTAGCTAAAAGTATTACGTAGCTTTAAAAACTTGGTTGCACCATCATGCATCCTGATTGGCTGAGCTCTGTAGCCAATGTACTCAAAGAAAGTTGAATTATGGTTTGTGTGAACCCTACACCATTTTACCTGCCGATATCCTGTAACTCTATACTTGATCTCTATGCATGATCATTGCTTGATCATGGCTATTTATTGCTTCTTTAGTATTTATTGACTGTTTTTTATATTGAACTATGTTCCTGAATGAAACTAAAGAAGATCTGTTTTATTGTATTTTTCTACAACTGGTAAGAAGACTTTTTATTTGAAAAATATCCCTGGACTGATTTTTATCTCACTTTATATGTGTAAGACTTGGATTGTCTTTGGACTATAATTTTGTTTTTTCCTAAAAGTAAAATATTACCAAAACCCAGTTTGTTTGTATGTTAACTGTTATTGTCCACAAGCATTCTCAGTCGTTTTCGTGCGTAAACTCATAGGGTACTAGCCCACAACATCGGTTGTGAGACAAGACTATCCTTAACAGTTCCAAGTAACATATCCACAGAAAACAGAACTCTGAGGCAGGCGTATCGTTTCTATTTCGTCTTTCGCTAGTTACCATTTCTATTTATTATATTTTCTCTTACGGTTTTTACTTCAATAACAATTAATAACAACATTTTTTTTTTAAAAAAAAGGGAACCTGAGTCTAGCCAACCTTCCTTCGGGCCCCGGCCGCATCCTCCTCACCTGAGCACCACAAAGCACGGCTTCCAGACTTCCTTGCCCAGGTAATTGGTTCCTGCCTTGTAATTCAGCACACCTTCCTTGACGATGCAGTTTTCCGCGGCCACGTAGTGAGACGAAGGTGGGCCGGGGTTCTCATCCGTGGGGTCTTCCCAGTGAACGAGGCCATAGAAGTGGACCACCACTTCCGAGATCTACCAAAGGCAGTCAGCCGCTTAGCCAGGCTCTGAGCCCCCAAAAGGAGCCACTGCCCCAAACCCCCAGGTTGGCCTTTGTGCCGCCGCCCCCCCCCCGCCCCGAATGAAGGCAGGGCTGGTGCATCCCTCAAAGAGAAGGCTGCCTGGGGCGGCTAGATTCCTTGTGAGCTTCGAAGACCCACCTCCTGCTTGGATTCCTGAGCCACAAATTTGGCCAGCGCCAGTTTCTCCATGGTGGCGTCGGTCAGGATACTGGGGTACGGCGGCTCGCGGCAGCCTTTGATCATGGCGGACTTCAGGCAGGCCAGGAAGAACCTGCAGGGAGAGGGGAATTAGGGAAACACCCCACCCCCCACCAAAGGAGGGGAGGGGCTGGATTGAGCACAGGGTTTACTACAAGAGAGAGGAAGTGAGGGGGGAGGGGAGACACTCAATTATGAAAATTATTCCCCCCCTTCCGCACAGAACAACACTACCGTATTTTTCGGAGTATAAGACGCACCTTTTCCCCCCCCCAAAAAAGAGGGTGAAAATCTGGGTGCGTCTTATTCTCCGAATGTAGCCCCGCCCAGCTTCTCAAACGGAGGTTTCAGAGGCTGAAAAAAGCATCAGAAACGAAGCCTCAGAAAAGAAGCCCCCAAACAGAGCTTCAGAAAAAAAGCCTCCAAACAGAGCTTCAGAGGATTTTTTTTTCTGAAGTTGTTTTGGAGGCTTTCAGAGGCAGGAAAAAAAGTTTTTTTCTGAGTTTCAGAAGTTTCAGAGGGCAGAAAAAAAAGCAAGGCACCGAGCTCACAACCAAAGAACCTATTTCTAAAATTCACCTCTGGGAACAGCTGATTGGGGGTATTCTGGGAGGCTGATCCACCTGCCAATCAGCTTTTTGTCTTATTTTCCTCCCCAAAAACTAAGATGCATCTTATACTCTGAAAAATACGGTACTAGTTGTTGGAGTGTGTGTGTGTGTGGGGGGGGTGTTATTTTATTATTGTCCTTTTTATTCTTTTTATTTCTTTTATATGGTGTTTTTATATCCTTTGTAAGCCGCCTTAAGTCACCATGTGTGAGTAGGTGGCAATATAAATTTTTCTAAATAAACAGCAATAGCATTTAGGCTTATAGTTTGAGGACTTATATACTGCACGAGTCAAGAAGAGGGCCGTGAAAATATTTGCAGATCCCTCGCATCCTGGAAATAAACTGTTTCAACTCCTACCCTCAAAACGACGCTACACAGCACTGCACACCAGAACAACTAGACACAAGAACAGTTTTTTCCCGAAGGCCATCACTCTGCTAAACAAATAATTCCCTCAACACTGTCAAACTATTTACTGAATCTGCACTACTATTATTCTTCTCATCGTTCCCATCACCCATCTCCTCCCACTTATGACTGTATGACTATAACTTGTTGCTGGCAATCCTTATGATTTATATTGACTGTTTCCTAATATGATTCCATGGCTTATTTGTTCCCTATGACTATCATCAAGTGTTGTACCTTACGATTCTTGACGAATGTATCTTTTCCTTTATGTACACTGAGAGCGTATTCACCAAAGACAAATTCCTTGCGTGTCCAATCACACTTGGCCAATAAAAAATTCTATTCTATTCTATATACCGCTTCACAGTGCTTCGTAGCCCTCTTTAAGCAGTTTTACAGAGTCAGCTTATTTCCCCCAACAATATGGGTCCTTATTTAACCCACCTCGGAAGGATGGAAGGCTGAGTCAACCTTGAGCCTGGTGAGATTCAAGCTGCCATATTGCAGGCGGCCGGCAGTCAGCAGAAGTAGCCTGCAATACTGCACTCTAAACCACTACGCCACCACGACATACTAGTCGGCATTCTCTGGGCGGCATCTCTCGCCATCCCAGAAGTTGTTACTGGGGGAGACGAGGCCCGCCCAGCCCTTACTCAGTCAGGGTAGCATCCGCCGTGTCCAGCAAGAACTGCTTCCGACGGTTGGTGCAGACCAAGGTCACCGTTTGCTGATCCAGACCCACCTGCCGGAAAAAGCAAAGGACATTGGGAAGGCACCCTAACCCCTTGGCTTCTGGGAGGGGAAGGCTCAGCCCCTGCAAGATAGGGGCGAGGGGCTGCCCCTTCCTCCGGGCCCAGGAATTTAAGGCCGCTGGTCTTGTCTAGGGAAGCAGCAGTGGTGGTATTCAGCTGGTTCCATCCGGTTCGGGCGAACCAGTAGTGATGGCTACGGGACGCTCTGCCCACCCGCTTGGACATAATCATGTCCCATTTATTCACGTTTTTGTTGTTCCGCGCATGCGTGGAAGCACCCATAGTGGGCTCACCTTTACGAACTGGTAGCGAAGGTAAGTGAATACCAGCCCTGGGGAGAAGCCTTCTGGAGGGATGGCCCCGTGTGCCCACACAGCCCCACCCACCCAGCAGCCCTCCGCAACTCACAGAGATGTAGTCCAGCTCATTATAGGACACAGCCTCCTCCACCATGTAAGGCTTCTCGGCAGCTCCTGGGGATGGGAGAAACAGTGCGCAGAGTCAGCTATGGAGCTGGCAGATAGTGAAGAGGCTGAGGTGGGGCCAGGGCCATCTGGGAGTGAGGTTGTCAGCCTCCACTCCACTCTTCATTTATTTTTAAATGATTATATCAGTAGATAGAATGTAAAATGTTTATTTCTGTATTATAAACTTTTAGGATCATGAGGTGAATCATACCACCGCCCGGGGTAAGGGAAAAGAGCTTATTATTAGTGTCGGCTGACATAACTGGGAGGAGGGGTGATTAATGATTGAATGTTATCAGCGCGCGCTTTCCTAACCGACACTGCATTCCTGAGTTGACTGACATCCAGAGACCTGTGGAAGAAGATTACCACGAGGGGCCGTGAAGGAGTTGGCATTGGACCAGACCAGCCTGACCTCCTGGAGGAGGAGGGACAATTGGGGGGATATGATATGTTTGCCATATTTTGTCTCAGTTCCAGCTTTGCTTGGCTGCTAACCAGACTGTAAAAGTAAAAGTACTTGTTTCCATACCAAATGGAGTCAAGGTGAATTCTTTCCTATTTGCCGTCGGGGGTAGCCTGACATTAAGCTGGAACTCACATCATGTCTACCAACCAGGATTGCAATCGCAATACCGGGGGGGAAGAAAACCCAAAGGTGATAGAAGGCCTGCTGCCGGCTGAACTGGGGGAGGCGTCCGGAGGTATTTCTTCTGTCAGTTTTAGCCCTGAGCTGGAGATAATGCAGTTGGAAGAAGAGAGGAGGCAACCCGATTTCAAGGAACCTCCCTCTGGAGTAACTACAAGGAGAAAGGAGAAACAGCGCACTTTGTCCGAGTGGGCTGAGGAGCAGAAAGTCAGAGACAGCCTCCAATTGGACGAAGCACTACGCTTATTTCGTGAAGTGAAAGTAAGGCAAGCTGCTCGCCAAAGGTATGAATCCCCTGTTCAGTCCTCCAAGGGGGGAGGGGAAGAAGAAATTACAAAGAGGCCCGTTAGAGGTGATTTCCAGGGTGATGAGATTCCTGAAGAGACAGAAACTCTCTCCCCAGAGGAAGCTGAATTGGATGGGGGCTGGGCGCCACCTGCTGACCAAGCAAGGCCGCGCAGGGGAAGGAAAAAGCCAAAAATTCCCCCCATATTAGAAAAATTTGATGGAGATGCGAAGGAGCTGGAATTGTTCCTGGCGATAGTGAATGACCACATGTTAGACTGGGGGGGAGATTATTGGTCACAGGCAGCACAAGTTAGAGCTGTGACCCATAATTTGACCGGAAGAGCAGCTGCATGGTTTGTGTCGCTGTATAAAAACCACTCCCCCCTACTGCAAAATTACGAGCATTTTATTACGGCACTAAGGAGGAGGTTTGAGGACCCCCTGGCGGAGCAGAAAGCCAAAGGTCGAATGAAAACCATCAGGCAAGGAGGAGACCGGTGGCTGATTATACCAGGAATTCAGTGATCTAGTCCCTTGATGAGAGGGTGGTCGGAGGTGATCCTGGTCGACTTTTACAAAGAGGGCCTGAATGGAGATCTCTATGAACTGTGCCGGCACGGCGTCTCCAACCACATTGTATGGCTGGTATACCCTGGCAGCGGAGATGGAAATTGAACTAGCGAAGGACCGTAGCAGAAGGCAGCGCACTGGAAGACCTTACCCGGCCCATTCTCCTGGGTGGCCCTCAAGGGACACGCCCAGACCAGAGGGAGGGGGACAACGATCGACTGCGTGCTACAGATGCGGAAAAGAGGGCCATCGGGCAGCCGACTGTCGAGTGAAGTTGGTTCCAAGCACGACCCCTGGTGGTGGGAAGGCAGCAGTGAAACCAACTGCTAAGGCACGAAAACCGGCAAAAATGGAGGACGGCATTGCCAAGAAGGGCACGCCCATCCAGGAGGACCGCGAAGCGTCGACCGACACTGATGACAGCAAAACCACATCGGAGTCCGACGAAGACTTTCTGGTGAGTTGGGCACGGGGGCCCTTGGACATTCCAGTCAACCTGCATGTTCCCTCCTCGGGCAACAAGGGGGAAATGTTAGCATTATTAGATTCGGGATGTACTAGGTGCATGATCAGTCCCGAACTAGTAGAAAAAATGGAACTAAGGTTGAGAACCCTAAGCAGGCCCATAGCATTTGCCCAGTTGGATGGCAGTGTGGCAGGGGGAGGACCCGCCCATTTTGTAACAGAGCCCATAGAAATGGAAATTGGAGACCATCGCGAGATTTTAAACTTCATAGTAGCCCCTGGAATGGACCAACCTTTGGTACTAGGACTGTCGTGGTTGCGGAAATGGAACCCCCATATTAACTGGAGAACGGGAGTCTTACGGTTCCGCTCAAAAGCGTTAAAAGGAGGAAAAGGGGGTTCCAAGAAGAGTCAGACTATGGCCATGCTCCAAGATAAATGGGGGGCAATGGTTGAACGGATAGATGGGGAGGAAAGGATACCTAAGGAGTACTGGGACCTGCGGGAAGTCTTTAGTGAGAAAGCATCAGACGTGTTACCTCCCCATAGGCCTATTGATTGTGCCATCGACATCCTACCGGGGGTAAAACTTCCAAAACCAAAAGCTTACCCCATGACCCAAAAAGAATTGGGAGAGCTGCGAAAGTTCATAGACAAAAACCTAGAGCGGGGCTTTATCCAACCAGCTAGGCCTCGCGTGGCCGCACCTGTGATGTTCCGCGAAAAGAAAGACGGCTCATTTCGTCTTATAGTTGACTATAGAAATTTGAACGCTGTGTGCGCCGAAAACATATACCCCATGCCGCTCATGAAAGATATGTTAGCACACTTAGCGAAGGGGAAGTTCTTCACCAAATTGGACCTGCGAGAAGCTTATTACAGAGTCCGTATAAAGGAGGGGGATGAATGGAAAACCGCTTTCAACTGTCCACTAGGGTGTTTCCAGTTTCGAGTACTGCCTTTTGGTCTGCAGGGGGCGCCTGCAGTTTTTATGCAGCTGATAAATGAAATACTCCATCAGCATTTGTTCAAAGGAGTTCTTGTCTACCTTGACGACATACTCATCTATACAGAAACTATGGAAGAACACATTAAACTAGTAAGAGCAGTTCTCAAAAAGTTATTATCTGCTGAACTGTATTGCAAGCTATCCAAATGTGATTTCCATCAAACCAAAATAGACTACCTAGGATATCGCATCTCGGCTGACGGGTTAGAAATGGATCCAGGAAAAGTGAAAGCTGTCTTGGAATGGGCCCCCCCACGCACACGAAAACAGCTCCAAAGTTTTTTGGGATTTGCAAATTTCTATCGTCAATTCATCCCCTCCTTTGCTCAAATTGCTTTACCAATCACTAACCTCTTAAAAACTAAAGGAGAGACGAAACCCAAACCATCATTACCCCTCGAATGGACAATGGAATGTCAAGCAGCATTTGAAAAATTGAAACGACTCTTTGCCGCCGAACCTATTCTAAAGCACCCTGACATGGATGTTCCTTTTGTAATACAAGCTGATGCAAGTGATGTAGCAGTCGGAGCCGTCTTGCTCCAAAACAATGCTGATGGTAATTTACAACCCTGTGCTTTCACTTCTCGAAAATTGACTGAAACCGAAAGACGATGGGCTATTTGGGAAAAAGAAGCGTTTGCAGTTCATTGGGCTCTACGGACATGGAGACAATTCTTAGAAGGTTCAAATCATCCTTTTGAAGTTTGGACTGATCACAAAAATCTGGAAGCGCTAAAGACTCCTAGAAAACTTTCGCCTAAACAAGCCCGTTGGACTCAATATTTTAACCGCTTTAATTTTACTTTACAGTATATTCCTGGAGGGAAAAACTTCTTAGCAGATGCTCTTTCACGTTTACCCCAATACAATTGCACTCACTCCAAAGTGGTTCAACCAATACTTCCCGTGCAACAGTTGGCGGCCCCAGCAATAACTAGAAGCCACTCGAAAGCTGACCCCTCACTCCCAGATGAACTAACCAAATCGTTTAAAGAAGCTTTAAACACCGATGACTGGTACTTAACGCATTCCCATGAATGCACACTCCGTGATGGACTAGCTTGGATTGGAACAAAACTATATGTTCCTCTATCACTCAGAGAAACCATCCTACAACGATGCCATGATGCCAAGATGGCAGGACATTTTGGATTTGTGAAAACTTTGCATCTTCTTAAAAGACAATTTTGGTGGCCAAGTCTTAAAAAAGACATTCAAGCATATGTGGCAAGTTGCCCGGTCTGTGCATCATCCAAAAGACCTCCGGGAAAACCTCCTGGACTACTACAAACGGTAGCCAGACCAGGAACCCCATGGAAAGAAATATCCATGGATTTCATAGTGGAATTACCTGAAAGTTCCGGCAATACTGTTATATGGGTAGTGACTGACCTTTTCTCCAAACAAGTGCATTTTATTCCATGTTCAAAAATACCCTCCTCAAAGACTCTAGCAAAGTTGTTCGTAGCACGGGATTTACTCCCTTTAAAATAGCTTCAGGCCAAGATTTTGTTCCTATCTCGGAACTCCCACAGGAAGAAACTACTGTTTCCTCTTTATCAGAATGGATAGATCAAATACAAAGCACATGGAAAATGACTCGCAAGGCGATCGACGACGCTCACCGTGCGCATAAAAAACAAGCAGACAAAAAAAGGTCCCCTGAGAATAAATATCAAGTGGGCGATAAAGTTTATCTTTCCACCAAATATCTTCAAACCACTCAGAAATCTAAAAAACTTGGACCCAAATATGTGGGACCTTTCCCAATAGTAAAAATCATCAACCCTGTGACGGTACAACTAGATTTACCAAAAACACTTAGGAGAATCCACCCCGTTTTCCATGTGAGTTTGCTGAAACCTGAACACACATCTACTTTCCGTCCTAACCATACACCCCCTCCTATACCAATTCTCATAGAGGGAGAACAACACTTTGAAATAAAAGAAATTTTAGATTCAAGAAAACATAGAAATAAAATTCAATATCTTATTTCTTGGAAACACTTCCGTTATCCCAAGCTGAATGGGTGAACAAAGAAGATGTTCATGCCTCGGAAAAAATAGCACAATTCTATAAAAAATATCCTGACAAACCCTAACTTCTCTTTTTTCTTTCTAGGACTGACGTCCTTGTTGCAGGAGGGCCGAATGTCAGCCTCCACTCCACTCTTCATTTATTTTTAAATGATTATATCAGTAGATAGAATGTAAAATGTTTATTTCTGTATTATAAACTTTTAGGATCATGAGGTGAATCATACCACCGTCCGGGGTAAGGGAAAAGAGCTTATTATTAGTGTCGGCTGACATAACTGGGAGGAGGGGTGATTAATGATTGAATGTTATCAGCGCGCGCTTTCCTAACCGACACTGCATTCCTGAGTTGACTGACATCCAGAGACCTGTGGAAGAAGATTACCACGAGGGGCCGTGAAGGAGTTGGCATTGGACCAGACCAGCCTGACCTCCTGGAGGAGGAGGGACAATTGGGGGGATATGATATGTTTGCCATATTTTGTCTCAGTTCCAGCTTTGCTTGGCTGCTAACCAGACTGTAAAAGTAAAAGTACTTGTTTCCATACCAAATGGAGTCAAGGTGAATTCTTTCCTATTTGCCGTCGGGGGTAGCCTGACAGAGGTGTGGATTCCAGAGGCTCCAGAGGCTGACAGTAGTGAGGCAGAGGAACAGGAGGAGCCTGTTCCTAATGCACGCATGAGAAGAGCTGCCAGAAGGCAACAGCAGCTCAAGCAGAGAGGACGACTCGGGAGTAAGGCCAAGAGATGATTGGTTCCTCCCATAAGGCTTAAAAGACCCGCAACTGCGTTTGGGCTGTTTGCCGGAAAACAATGTTGACAGCTTCGTCTTGTTGCATTTATTTTGTATCGGTGTCTTCTGAACTTTTGCCAAGAAAGGCCTTTGGCAGTTTGCCTAATTGGACCAAGGTTGGTGATAGGACTGAGGAATTTGTGTTGGGAGGAATTTGCTTCAATTTGAGTTGTACGACGCTGGGAATGAAGCAATTCTCAGCTGTTCGAATAAAGTTTGTTTGTTTTTTCACGGACTGAGTTTCCTACTACCTACTTGGGCCTGGGTCACAACACAGGCTCAAGGCGGCACTCAGAGGCAGGCGGCTACCGACAGCACTTCCACAGGGGTTTACCTTTTCGGATGAGGTACATATAACAGTCAGTCAGCAGCAGGTAAAGAAGCTGGAGGTTCCCTTCCATGTGCCCTGTGCTCATCCGGATCATCTGTTCGGGAGAGAGAGAGGCCTCCGTTACTGGACCCGCAGCAGAGGGATGTGAGAAGAGCTTCTCCTTAGATGGGAGGAGAGGCCTGGTTCCCTTCTGAAGCCTCTTGCCACCCCCCCAGGAATGGGGGCAAGGGTGAAATGTAAAATTTGTTACTACCGGTTTTGTGGGCGTGGCTTGGTGGTGGTGGGGTAATGTGACCGGGTGGCTGTGGCCAACTTTTTTTCTTTTTACTTTTAAAAGCATTTTTTCTACATTTTTTCTAAAATGGTCAGGTGATGATCAGGCAACTCAGCTGGGATCGCAAGAGGAGCCTTTTAAAAGCATTTTTCGGCCGAAGAGGTTGTAGAAAACATGCTTTTAAAGTGTTCTGATGATCCCAGCTGAGTTGCCTGATCGGCAGAACCTTTTAAAAGCATTTTTTACAGCCTCTTCACCAAAGAGGTTGTAGAAAAAATGCTTTTAAAAGGTTCTGACAATTCCAGCTGAGTTGCCTGATCATCAGAGGCTTTTTTTTAAATTTTAAAAGCATTTTTTTGGCCGAAGAAAAAATGCTTTTAAAAGTAAAGAAAAAAAAAACCCTCTGATGATCGCGCGGCTCAGCTGGGCATGTGTGTGTGTGTGGGGGGAGGGATTTTTGCTACCGGTTCTCTGAACCACCCGCCGCCATCACTCCTGGATCAGGCGATCCGGTCGGAACCGGGAGCATTTCACCCGAGTGGGGGGCAGGGGAGAGGGGAAACACGCTCACAGCTATCGGACCTACCCGAAAGAGCTGCTCCTCGTTCTCGCGAAAGACGTGGATCATCAAGAGAAGCAAGTGGTTGTTGTCTACCCTGCAGGGGAAAAGAAGGCCGAGCCGAGGGTCAGGAGGGAAAGCCAGCCGGCCCCCTGCCCTCCTTCACCCCCATCGTGAGGTGGCTTTCTCCACATGGAACTGGAGAGATCACCAGGAAGGAGAAAGCAATACAGGGTCAATTTTGGATGTCCCTTTACGACGTTTACAAAACACAAGGAGTAATAAAGGAGAATCTTGGTAGCTCAAGGCTGAAATCAGGGGGTCTTTGGTGCTCTCTAAGCTCGGTGGCTAAGACGCTGAGCTTGTCGATCGAAAGGTCGGCAGTTCAGCGGTTCGAATCCCTAGCGCCACGTAACGGGGTGAGCTCCCGTGACTTGTCCCAGCTTCTGCCAACCTAGCAGTTCGAAAGCATGTAAAAAAAAATGCAAGTAGAAAAATAGGGACCACCTTTGGTGGGAAGGTAAGAGCGTTCCATGTGCCTTTGGCATTGAGTCATGCCGGCCACATGACCATGGAGACGTCTTCGGACAGCACTGGCTCTTCGGCTTTGAAACGGAGATGAGCACCGCCCCCTAGAGTTGGGAACGACTAGCATGTATGTTAAAGGGGAACCTTTACCTTTACCTTTAAGCTCGGTGGTTTTCTGGCAGATATTTCATTACCCTAAGTAGCAATAGCCGTAGCACTTATAGACCGCTTCACACTGCTTTACAGCCCTCTCTAAGCGGTTTACAGAGTCAGCCTCTTGCCCCTAACAATCTGGCTCCTCATTTTACCCACCTTGGAAGGACGGAAGGCTGAGTCAACCTTGAGCCTGGTGAGATTCGAACTAAATTGCAGTCAGTGGCAGTCAGCAGAAGTAGCTGGCAGTACTGCACTCTAACCATTGCGCCACCGAGGACCATAGGCTACATCAGGGGTAGTCAACCTTTTTATACTACCGCCCACTTTTGTATCTCTGTTAGTAGTAAAATTTTCTAACCACCCACCGGTTCCACAGTAATGCGCCGTGTATCGTCGTCTGCGCATGCCTCTCGCGCATCGTGGATTGGGTTTGGAGGGGGGCCGCCGGCTACCAGCTCTGCTTGTCTGTTACAGCTGGGTGGTGTGGGGGGGGGAGATGCGCGAGCTATTCTGGGACGAGGCTCTTTTGTTTGCGGTCGCACTATAGCGCCATTTAGTTTCACTTACATAATGTGAACTAAACTTATGTGCAGGCGATACAAATAGTATATTTTCAGAAATTTTTTATTTTTATTATTATTATTTATTAAATTTTTATACTGCCCTTTCCCGAAGGACTCAGGGTGGTTTACAGCCATAGTAAAAAACAACAGCAATATACACATAAAACCATACTTAAAAAACTTATTACACAAATGGCCAAATTAAAACATTTAGAATAAAACCCCATAAAATATAAAATGTTAAAATATTAAAACTAATTAAAATCCCATTAAAAAATCCTATGCCAGTCCTGCGCAAACAAACAAATAGGTCTTCAGCTCGCGGCGGAAAGTCCGAAGGTCCGGCAGTTGCCGAAGTCCAGGGGGAAGTTCGTTCCAAAGGGTGGGAGCCCCCACAGAGAAGGCCCTTTCCCTGGGGGCCACCAGCCAACATTGCTTGGCGGACGGCACCCTAAGGAGTCCCTCTCTGTGCGAGCGTACAGGTCGGTGGGAGGTATTCGGTAACAGCAGGCGGTCCCGTAAGTACCCTGGCCCTAAGCCATGGAGCGCTTTAAAGGTAGTCACCAACACCTTGAAGGGCACCCGAAAGACCACAGGTAGCCAGTGCAGACTGCGCAGGAGTGGTGTTACATGGGAGCAACGTGTGGCTCCCACTATCACCTGCGCAGCTGCATTCTGAACCAACTGGAGCCTCCGGGTGCTCTTCAAGGGGAGCCCCATGTAGAGAGCATTACAGTAGTCCAAGCGAGAATTTAAATTGTCACGGGGGATTTTATGAAAACCTAATGAAAATGTTTTTAAATAATGCTATTAATATTTTTTAAAAAGTCAATTAAATTAAAAAAAAGGAAAGTGCTTCGGTATCGGCTGGAAGCTGGAACGCCCACTAGTGGGCGGTAGGGATCAGGTTGACTACCACTGGGCTACATTATCGGTATTAGACCGATGATGCTACTAGTACTGATGATGTTACCTGGTTTGGGTAATGAAACATCTGCAAGAACACCACCGAGCTCAGAGAGCCCCTCAATACGAGGACTGGCAAGTGAAGGATGCTGAAGAGACAAGGAAGAGGAGGAAGAGGAGGCAGGGACTGTCCTAAGTAGAATTGCCCTGAAAAGCCTCCCTAACAGTTTCTTGGCACACGCTGGGGGAGATGCCGCCGGAATAGTGCCGAGTCCCAACTTCCGCTGCCAACTGGATGCCGGAAGCAGGCTGTCAACTCTGAAGCTGACCTGGGCAAAGCCATCTTGGGAGCTTCAGTGTTGCCACACTGGAGCGAGAGGGGCGGGATTCGAGATAGCTGGGCTTGTGCACTCCAAATAAAATACTTTCCCAAGACTTTCTCCTGGGAACCAAGGACGTTCTCACCCCTGGCCGAGAGGAGGAGGAGGAGGAGGAGTGATGTCAGCAGACCAGCAGATGCTGCCTTGATTGGGCCATGTGACTGATTGTCTGGGGTTTGAGGGGCAAACTTTTACTTTTAATTAGGTGAAAACCAACGGGGCCCTTCAAGAGCCAGATATGTGCCAATATGATATTTCCAATAAAGCTATTCTTTGAGGGATTCACCTGCCTTGGGAGTTTTGGCTTGCAAGGGATGTATTACTTGGAACCCTGACACAGGCTGTGACCTTGGAAGAGGGGTGGTCGAGCATTGCCATCTCTCAGGCCAAAGGGAGGAGCCAGCCCTTACCTGAACTCTGAGGGATGGGCAGCCTCCGACGGACTGCCCTGCCCCTCTTCCACCCCGGAGTCCTCGGCGCTGCTCGGGGAAGGGCTCGCCCGATCCTCCTTCAGCCTGCTAAGGGCCACCGCGCTGGCCATCTCCACTGCTTCTCCTGGCGAGCTGGCTACGGCTGGCCCAGCAGCCTCCCCCTCTCCTCCTCCTTCTTCCTCTTCTCCAGGAGCTTCAGGGCCACCAGGAACATGTGGCGGTTGACCATGCCCTGCAGAGTCATCGTGGCCACCACCTGTTGCAGGAGTGTTTGGACTCTCAACGGTAAAGCGGTAGAAGTCCATGGGGGCCGGCAGACCCTGACCAAAGCTGCCAAGGGATGGCCCTTCCGAAGGGGGGTCCCCTGGCAAGTCGGTCCGAAAGGACTGGTCCGGGGGCTCCAGGGGGCGGCTCCACCCGTCGGTCGCCTCCAGCGAGTTGATCACCTTGCTGAGGGCCTGCCCCACCCGCTCCATGGCCGTGTCCTTCATTTCGGGGATCCGGAGCCCCAGTTGGCAGAGGGGGGCTGGCGCCTCAGTGCTGACCGTAAGGTCGGACTCTGGGGTGGCCCGTGGCCGCCCGGCCTCTTTGCCCACAGGCTGGTCCCCAGCAGGAGCAGGGAGGGAGGGGACAGGGGCCTCCTCCGATTTCACTTTCTTCTTCTTGACCGTTTTCTTCTTTTTAGCCAGCCTGTCAAGAAAGGGGGAGAGGGGCAAGTGAGTTCTCTAGCTGGGGCACCCCAGAGAACAACTGCAAGCCGGGCAGCTGGTAGGCTGGTGGACATCTGGTCCCACTCAGGAGTCTCAAACTGGATGGGGCCTGGGAGACCATTGAGCCCAGACTAATTTTTGCAACTCCAAAGGCAGGCAAGCTGCTTCGGCCCCTCCGCTTCAGTGCCCGCAAACGAAGGTGGGCTCCCTGGCACACTTCCCACAGCAGGAGAGGAGTGGTCCACAAGAGCCACAAGCAGAGGCCAGAGCCAGGAGGGGCCAAGCAATCAGGGGATGTCTCCTTCCCTGCACCAACCTGATGACCTCCAGCTCCGTGCAGCCCTCAGACTGATCGGTGCCTTCGGGCACGGGGTCGGCCTTCAGCGAGGCAGCGTGCACCGGGGTGCTCTCGGCGGATGACGGCCCTTCTGCCTTCTCGTCAAAAGGGTTGTAGCGCTGGGTGGGGCTCTTGGCCGAAGCCCGGCAGCTGTTCAACTCGGAGGCCACGGAACGTGGACAGCTGAGCGTATCGGTCAGGTCTCCTTCTGGAAGGAAGGAAGGAAGGAAGGAGGGAAGGGAAGGGAAGAGGAAGAAAGGAAGGAAGGGAAGAGGAAGAAAGGAAGGAAGGGAAGAAAGGAAGGAAGGAAAGGAAGGGGAAGGGGAAGGAAGAAAGAAAGGAAGGAAAGAGGAAGAAAGGAAGGAAGGAAAGGAAGGGGAAGAGGAAGGAAGGAAGGGAAGAGGAAGGGAAGAGGAAGAAAGGAAGGAAGGAAGGAAAGGAAGGGAAGGAAGGGGAAGGAAGAAAGGAAGGGAAGGAAAGAGGAAGGAAAGAGGAAGGGGAAGGGAAGGGAAGGGGAAGAAAGGAAGGAAGAGAAGAGGAAGGGAAGAGGAAGGAAGGAAGGAAGGAAGGAAGGAAGGAAGGAAGGAAGAGAAGAGGAAGGGAAGAGGAAGGAAGGAAGGAAGGAAGGAAGGAAGGAAGGAAGGAAGGAAGGAAGGAAGGAAAGGGAAGAGGAAGGAAGGGAAGGGAAGAGGAAGAAAGGAAGGAGGAAGGAAAGGAAGGGGAAGGGGAAGGAAGAAAGGAAGGGAAGGAAAGAGGGAGGGGAAGGGAAGGGGAAGGGGAAGGAAGGAAGGAAAGTCAGCCGGGTCTCCCCATTCCCAGGAGCAGCAGTGTCCCCATTCAGAAGATGTGTTGCATGTGCTGCTCTTTTGCACACTTTGCTCAAGAAATTCCAGGATCCTCACAGCTGGCAGAGGGACCCCAGAATCCTGACTCCTACGATCTTTGCGGCCTGCACAGAGCTGCACCTTAACAGCTCCTGGGCTGGGAATTTTGCCCCGATTTCACACACGGTGACATCCTGGCGCTTTGCTCCACAGCCTCTGCACGATGAAGAGGAGGACGTCCCCCCCTGCCCAGACCCACGGGAGTGATGGGGGGGGGGGGCTCCTGATCTCTGCTGAACCCCACAGAGCCCCCTGGTGATAGCCCTGAAGAACAGCAGCAGGTTGCCCACCTCAGGAGCCAGGCCCCCTTTTGGCCGAAGGGAGCCAGGAAAGGGGACGGTGGATCTTGGTCAGTTTTACAAGTGGGGAAGTAGCTGGGTGTGGGTGGGTGGGTGGGTGGGGGTCAAGAGGCAGGCTCTAATTCTTCAATGACTCCATTACAAAATTCTCGCGCTCTCTCCACCGGGAAGGCTGCCTTCCACCGAGCACTGAGACAACACAACCACTTGAAGCATTTATATCCTGCCCTTTTCTCAGTCACCCCTCAGTCACCCCCCAGTTACGGTCGTCCCAAAGAAGAGCCGAAGAAGCTTCTTGCGGGAAGAGCGAAACATCTTCGAAAGAAAAACCAAGGAAACTCAGTGGTCTCTTGAAGAAGAAAAAAAAAAAGCATCTAATCCGGGGGACTAGCGACTTGCCCTCGGCTGGTGTTACCGCCCGCCGGAGGCCGTACCGAAAGGTCCCGGCTCGTGGTGGTTAACGGGACGGCTGCCGAGGAATCGGCAGGTCGGATCCTGGGTTGGTGGCGATGTCGACGCTGCAACCATCATCCACGCTGCCCAAAGACGCTTTGAGAGGGGTGTGTGTGTGTGTGTTGATGATGGGTGTGGCGACAACTTGCAGCTGCTGCCTCTTTTGGGGTGAAATGTAAAACTTGTTATTACCGGTTCTGTGGGCATGGTTGGGGGGGGGAGGTAATGTGACTGGGTGGGCGTGGCCAACTTTTTTTAAAAAAAAAATTTAAAAAGTGTTTTTTTTTTACAATCTCTTCGGCCGACGAGGTTGTAGAAAAAATGCTTTTAAAAGGCTCTGGCGATCCCAGCTGAGTTGCCTGATCGCCAGAACCTTTTAAAAGCATTTTTTTTACAACCTCTTTGGTTGAAGAGGTTGTAAAAAAAATGCTTTTAAAAGTAAAAAAAAAGGCTCTGATGATCGTGCGGCTCAGCTGGGATCGTCAGAGCCTTTTTTTTAATCTTTTAAAATCATTTTTTACAACCTCTTCAGCGGAAGTTGTAAAAAATGCTTTTAAAAGGCTCTGATAATCCCAGCTGAGTCGCGCGATTGTCAGAGGCTTTTTTTTTTTACTTTTAAAAGCATTTTTTCACCTGAAGAAAAAAATGCTTTTAAAAGTAAAAAAAAAAAACCCCAACCTCTGATGATCGCGTGGTTCAGCTGGGCATGGGGGAGGGGGGGAAGGGATTTTTGATACCGGTTCTCCGAACCACCCGTTGCCATCGCTACCGGCTATCGCTATCAGGCGATCCAGTCCGAACCGGGAGCATTTCACCCCTGGATTGGAGTCCTCAAGACACCGTCAGTGCTGGCCCGGGATTTGTCCAGGGCAGGGCCCTCAAAGGGGCCCTGTATGAAATGGCACAGGTCGAGGCATAGCTTCAGCCTGTGTGGGTACCACTTGCCGCAGGAGCTTCTGCCCCGGCGGATCACCAAGTGGGACCCAGTATCCAGCATAGGCCGGATCCCCAAATAAAAATAAAACAAAGGGGGAAAAAAAAACAAAAAGAAAAAAAGCACCTTTGGGACAAACCAGTTTAAAATTTCCACCCCTTTCATTCGGTTGCTGTTTCTCCTAGTTCCCATCGCCGGCTGAGGGAGCAGGAACTTACTCAGCAGCTGAGTTAGGAGCCCCGGAGGCCACCCGCCCTCCGTCTTAAGAGGCACGGCAGGGCAAGAGCTGAGGGAGGCAAGGGCAGAGAAAGGGGCCGCCGCAGCTGCCACCATTGCTACCAGGACCCTGCTGGGAAAGAGAGGCTGCAGGCAGAAGCATTGGCGGCGGCGAAATCAGGTGGCTTAATGTCCGTTTCCCCTCAACCCCTTCCCCCCCATGCGCTGACAGGCGAGAGAAAGAGGTTAGGAGGAGACCCGCTGGCACCGACACAGAAGCGTTCCTCGGAAGCTTGTTAATGCGCAAACCAGAAAGACTGATCGTTCATGCTGGGAGATGGAAGCCACAGAACTACAGGAGGCGGTTAGGCATCCAGAAGGGCCTGGAGAACGGCTCAGGCCGTGGAACTGGGCAGCGGATACCCTGGGCTGAGGAGCCAGTTAAAGCTGGCGAGAGCCCGCCACCGAAGAACCTGGTGGTCTGGCTGCTTGGGCCCCTCAGGGTTAAAAGAGACCTGCGGCCCAGCATGCAGGAAGCTCTGCAGCAAGAGGAGGAGGAGGCAGGGTGGGGGAGGGGGAGGGGAGGGAACTGGAAAACCAGGCGAGCTGGTCCCACCTTCCCATGCTGTGGTAGGGATGGACGGCACTGCAGGAAAGACTTCTCCAAAATCATAATCTATAAAACGAGGGATAAAAAGGAGGGTTAGAAATGAAAAGAATCTGGCGGAAGGGGGGTGTAGGGAGAGAGATGGGACAAAGACATGGAATACACTCTCGGGGACCATGATCGATGGGGGAAGGTGGGGGGGGGACGGAGCAGGACAAGGGCGGGACGGGGACCCTCAGCTCAGGCTGAAGGGCTGGGCTCAGGTTCCGGATCCTGTTCAAGGACCACGTTATCTCAGACGTTTAAAGAAAAGAAAATCAGGTAATTATCGGGAAGGTAAAAGGTAAAAGTTCCCCTCGCACATACGTGCTAGTCGTTCCCGACTCTAGGGGGCGGTGCTCATCTCTGTTTCAAAGCCGAAGAGCCACAGCACTGTCTGAAGACGTCTCCGTGGTCATGTGGCCAGCATGATTCAATGCCAAAGGTGCACGGAACGCTGTTCCCTTCCCACCAAAGGTGCTCCCTATTTTTCTACTTGCATTTTTTACCTGCTTTCTTTTTTTACTTTTTACAAGGTGGCTCAGTGGCTAAGATGCTGAGCTTGTCGATAGAAAGGTCGGCAGCTCAGCGGTTCGAATCCCTAGTGCTGCTGTGTAACGGGGTGAGCTCCCATTACTTGTCCCAGCTTCTGCCAACCTAGCAGTTTCAAAAGCACGTAAAAATGCAAGTAGAAAAATAGGGACCGCCTTTGGTGGGAAGGGAACAGCGTTCCGTGCGCCTTTGGCGTTGAGTCATGCCGGCCACATGACCACGGAGACGTCTTCGGACAGTGCTGGCTCTTCGGCTTTGAAACAGAGATGAGCATCGCCCCCTAGAGTCGGGAACGACTAGCACGTATGTGCGAGGGGAACCTAATTATTGGGAAGGTGCAGGTGAGGCCTTTCTCTTCGTTTGCTTTCCCTTTGAGTGCAGAGCGGTG
This sequence comes from Ahaetulla prasina, assembly GCF_028640845.1. Classification (NCBI taxonomy): domain Eukaryota; kingdom Metazoa; phylum Chordata; class Lepidosauria; order Squamata; family Colubridae; genus Ahaetulla; species Ahaetulla prasina. The sequence continues at coordinate 10,777,395 of NC_080556.1, read as the reverse complement.
TCAGCGAAGGGCTTCCCCAAACTGTGGCTGGGAAGGGCGGGGGAAGGGAAGGGACGGTTCAGGCTGAGTGTCCCTTGCAGGACCGGTCAAAAAGTAAATCACACTGATCGTATGGATCAAGGGAAGCAAGTTCAGGAATACTTCAAAATACTGGCCTGGCACACAGGTGACCGAGGGTTGCTCAGCACCCAATTGCCTGAGGGGCTCTGAACTGGAGATGCCTGGAGGTGGAATTTGCGGCTTGACAGGGCGTTCCTCTGGCCGAAGAAGAACTGCCCCTACCCCAGCCCCGTCCAGACCCTCCGTTCCACAGGCAGGAGGGTAGCCTGGGCAGGCTTGACAAGGAACTCCCCCCCAGCGCCAGACAGCGTTCCGTGGAGTCAGGACGTTCCCACGCCAATCCTTTGGCTCCCGGGGCTCCTTGTCCACCCACCCACCTGGTCCCTTACCCTCACTGGAGGGGGCGATGGCACTGTCATCCCACTCCAGATTGGTGGACGTCACCGAGTTGAAGGAGTTGAGGGAGAGGCTGTCCGACCCGTGGACGGAGCTGGGCAGGCGGTCCTCGAAGTCCAGCAGGTACTGGGGCTTGTAGTAATCTGGCATGTATGGGGCCAAATCCAGGTAAGGGGCGTCCTGGAAAAGCAGGAGAGCTTGAGATGGAACTGCTACTCACTCAGCCACCCAAGAAATTCTTTTTCCCCTCCGTTCTTTGCATCAGGAAGTTTGCCCATCGGTTGAGAATAATAATAATAATAATAATAAAGCAGCCGCCTTCGGAGGTAACAGGGAAATCCGTTGGAAGACCCAGCACCAGAAGGCAGGCGTGGGACATGCGCCCCAGCCCAAGGGGAGGCGGAAATTGAAAGCTGGCTGCTCCAGGAGGCTGGAAGTCGGCTCACCAGGTCCAGGTCAAATCGGATAAATTCCAGGCCGGCCACCAGGGTGAGGAAGAGGGTCAGGTGGTCGTGGCTGCAGACCAGGGCATTTCTGTGGGATGGAAAAGACGGAACTCAGGATTCACCCAGGACCCTCCTGGCGAAGTCAACAAATCCAGAATTGCTCCTTCCAATGGGGCAACAGAGGCCCTCCCATCTGAGGGGTGCTCGGTCCAGAGGGACCCCCACTCACATCCTGGAGGCAGAAGTTCTCTGCCACGCTACATCCTCGAGTCCCGACTGATGCACCAATTCAGAACTAACGGCTGCCTTTAAACCAGGGGTGGGGCTGCTGGGGGTTTGGGAGAACCACTAAAGACTCTGTGCCATTCGGAGAACCCCCAAAACCCACTCCTGGCTGGCCCTGCCCACCCCGCCCTGCTTCTCTGAGGCCTGTTTTCGATGCAGGTAAGTGCAAAGGCTCGGGGAGGGCAAAAAAAGGGCCTATCAGAGGGCCTCCAGAGCCTGGGGAGGTCGTTTTCACCCTCCCGGAGGCTCAAAGAAAGCCTCCGGAGCCCGGGGAGGGCAAAAATCTCCACCACCCCCCAACGTGGTGCAGGTGGCCACGCCCACCCAGCAACCCAGAGAACCCCTTGCTTAAATTTTTGAAGCCCACCCCTGCTTTAAACTCCTCGCAGCGTGAGGAAGCCCTGACAGTGTAATTTGGGAAGAGGCAACCGCAAAGGAAGAAACAGCTGCGAAAAGCAGGACTTCCCTTCCTTGCACTGACCTGCCTGTCTTACGCTAGGGAACCCCCCATGGGAACAGCAGTTTTGAAGGAGAAGCAGCGAAGGTCGTGTGTGTGTGTGTGTGTGTGTGTGTGTGTGTGTGTGTGTGTGTGTGTGTAAAAGAGAGATCCTTGCCTTCCCCCTCCCCCTCCCCCGGTTCCAGCTCAGCTGCCCAGCAGACTTACTTGACGTAATGCTTATGCAGCAGGGGCAGGTTCTCCTGGAAGAGGCGGAGGTAGCTCTCCAGAGAGTTCTCGTTCAAGGCCAGGTACAGCCACGCTCGGCCTGCAAGAGGGAGAGACTGCTTTGCAGGACCTGCTGGCTGTCAGGGACCCACCCAAAGAAAGGCCGCCCTGAACTGCTCTGGCCAGGCCCCTTCTCAACGGCAGTCCGGGTGGAAGCTGCACCTCTGATGCCCACAGCCCCAAGTAGCAGGAGGTGCCTCAGAACCCCCTTGGGAGTCCGGCTAACTCCTCTGGGGGCTTGTCCAGTTATCAGCCCAAAGCAGGGAGCAATCTAGTTCCCAGCCTTCTAACTGGAAAGATTGGGAGCTCGGAAAACCTTGCTAACAAACAAGCCGCAGGTCCTCAGGGGAGGGCAAATGTACCATGGGTTCTGGAGCCCTTTGAGCTTTCGGTGACATGGGCCGCCCAGGGTTGGCCAAAGCTGCGGACTGTTGTGGCCTGCCAGTGGCCAGCAGAGCTGGCAGCAGATTCAGACAGTGAGGAGGTTGGGGAGGAACATGGGCCACTCCTGTAGTCTGGGGAAGGCTCTGATGAGGGCTCTGCGTCAGAGGCAGAGAGGGGGCCAGGGCCGTCTGACAGTTATCAGCTGCCTTTGGAGTCTGACAGTGAGGCAGACGAACAGCTGGAGCCTGTTCCCAGTGTGTGCATGCGCAGAGTTGCCAGATGAAGGGAACAGCTAATGAACAAGGGGCGACTTGGGAGTAAGGCCACAGGTGGACGATGAATGGCCCCTCCCAGAGGAAAGAGAAGAGGAGCGAAGGGGGAGGGGAGTTTACAGGAGACAAGTAGTTTGCTTAATTCGTTCGTGACTCCTTGCCAAGTTTTGAAAACATCGGCCTGGCAGCTCCCCAAGCTGGATAAGGTCTGTGACTGTAAATTCTCCCTTGAAAGACTTTGCTGGACGTGAATGAGAGGAATTCACAGTAACTTAATAAAAAGGGGTTTTTGTTGGGACAAGGAGTCTGTTTTATGCTCTTGGGAAGTCTAGGTCAGAACACGGACCGAGACTTACTGCGCCCCAAATTGGTGGTCACGTGCTCCAGCAGTTCAATCTGTTCAATGGCCTCTCGGCGGGTAAAGTGGACCACCAAGACCCAGTAGCCTGAAGGAAGGTCTTGCAGCCTGCCGAGGAGAAGGAGAAGTTGTGGAGCGGTTTTTTCCAGAGTAAAAGCAGCCCACCCACCCACCCTTGAGAGGTTCCCCAGCGCAACACATTCAGTCCCTCCTCCAGCTCATGGAGATTCTGCCTCCGCAGCCTGGGGAGGGGGAGGCAGGGCCACGCCGTGGCCCCTTACCCGTAAAGCAGGGCGTGGTCCAGGTGTTCACAGAGACGCTGCAGGACCGTGTCGTGGTTTCTGATGGCGGGTGTCTCGTCCTCGCAGGCGGCAAAGTAGCTCTGCAGCTGGAGAGATGAACAGCACATCTGGTGAGGGGAGCCACCAGCCACGCTGCCGGCTGTAATCCACGCAGGCCCCTGTGGTTCTTCCAAGGTCATTTGAAAAGGCCTCGCCCACTTTGGGGACAAAGCAGAACCGAGGCCCACGGGATGCTACAGGTAGTCCTCGCCTTGCAACGGCCACTGGAAAAAGTAACTTACGACCGGCTTTTCACACTTACAACCGCTGTAAGCACCCACATGGTCACGTGATTAAAATTCAGACATTTGGCAAGTGACTCATATTTACAACGGTGTCCTGGGGGGTGTCACGGGATTCCCTTTTTACGACCTTCTGACAAGCAAAGTCAATGGGGAAGCCCCGATTCACTTAACAATGGTTTGGCTCATTTAACAACTTAATAACTGTGGCAAGAAAGGGGGGAAAAGTCACTTAACAAATGTTTCATTTAATGAAAGACATTTTGGGCTCCATTGTGGTTGTTAAGTCAAGGCCTCCCTGTGCTTTTGTCCTATAATGCAGGGGATACTAGACAGCGTACTAAAAAGCAGAGACATCACCCTGCCAACAAAAGTGTGTATAGTCAAGGCCATGGTGTTCCCAGTTGCAATGGATGGCTGTGAAAGTTTGGACCGTAAGGAAGGCTGAGCGCCTGTCAAGCTACCTCCGACAATAAAAAGGAAAGAATTCACCTTGACTTCATTTGGAATGAAAACAAGTACTTTTACTTTTACAGTCTGGATTGCAGCCAAGCAAAGCTGGAACTGAGACAAAATATAGCTAACATATCATATCCCCCCAATTGTCCCTCCTCCTCCAGGAGGTCAGGCTGGTCTGGTCCAATGCCAACTCCTTCACGGCCCCTCGTGGTAATCTTCTTCCACAGGACTCTGGATGTCAGTCAACTTAGGAATGCAGTGTCGGTTAGAAAAGCGCGCGCTGATAAAACACAGTAGTTAATTATCCCCCCCCCCCTGTTATGTCAGCCGACACCCTTAATAGGCTCCTTTCCTTCACCCTGGACGGAGGTATGATACATCTCATTTCCTTAACAGTTTATAATACAGAAATAAACAGTTTACATTCTATCTACTGATATAATCATTCAAAAGCATATGAAGACTGGAGTGGAGGCTGACATTCGGCCCTCCTGCAACAAGGACGTCAGTCCTAGAAAGAAAAAAGAGAAGTTAGGGTTTATCAGGATATTTTTTATAGAATTGTGCTATCTTTTCCGAAGCACGAACATCTTCTTTGTTCACCCATTCAGCTTGGGATAACGGGAAGTGTTTCCAGGAAATAAGATATTGAATTTTATTTCTATGTTTTCTTGAATCTAAAATTTCTTTTATTTCAAAGTGTTGTTCTCCCTCTATGAGAATTGGTATAGGAGGGGGTGTACGGTTAGGACGGAAAGTAGACGTGTGTTCAGGTTTCAGCAAACTCACATGGAAAACGGGGTGGATTCTTCTAAGTGTTTTTGGTAAATCTAGTTGTACCGTCACGGGGTTGATGATTTTTACTATGGGGAAAGGTCCCACATATTTGGGTCCAAGTTTCTTAGATTTCTGAGTGGTTTGAAGATATTTGGTGGAAAGATAAACCTTATCGCCCACTTGATATTTGTTCTCAGGGGACCTTTTTTTATCGGCTTGTTTTTTATGTGCGTCGTCGATCGCCTTGCGAGTCATTTTCCATGTGCTTTGTATTTGATCTATCCATTCTGACAAAGAGGAAACAGTAGTTTCTTCCTTTGGGAGTTCTGAGATAGGAACAAAATCTTGACCTGAAGCTATTTTAAAAGGAGTAAATCCAGTGCTACTATGAATTGAGTTGTTGTAGGCAACTTCAGCAAAAGGCAAGAGATCTGCCCAATTGTCTTGTTGGTAGTTAACATAACATCGCAGATATTGTTCTAGTACAGAGTTTGAACGTTCACAGCTTCCATTAGTTTGAGGATGGTGGGAAGAGCTTAATCCTTGGGCGGAACCAATGAGTCGCAAAAATTCTTTCCAAAACTGAGAAGTGAATTGAACTCCTCGATCTGAAATGATGCGATTAGGAACTCCGTGAAGTCTATAAATGTGCTGTACAAACAACTTTGCTAGAGTCTTTGAGGAGGGTATTTTCGAACATGGAATAAAATGGACTTGTTTGGAGAAAAGGTCAGTCACAACCCAAATAACAGTATTTCCTGAACTTTCAGGCAATTCCACTATGAAATCCATGGATATTTCTTTCCATGGGGTTCCTGGTCTGGCTACTGTTTGAAGTAGTCCAGGAGGTTTTCGGAGGTCTTTTGGATGATGCACAAATAGGGCAACTTGCTACATATGCTTGAATGTCTTTTTTAAGACTTGGCCACCAAAACTGTCTTTTAAGAAGATGCAAAGTTTTCACAAATCCAAAATGCCCTGCCATTTTGGCATCGTGGCATCGTTGTAGGATGGTTTCTCTGAGTGATAGGGGAACATATAGTTTTGTTCCAATCCAAGCTAGTCCATCACGGAGTGTGCATTCATGGGAATGAGTTAAGTACCAGTCATCGGTGTGTAAAGCTTCTTTAAACGACTTGGTTAGTTCATCTGGGAGTGAGGGGTCAGCTTTGGAGTGGCTTCTAGTTATTGCTGGGGCTGCTAACTGTTGTACGGGAAGTATTGGTTGAACCACCTCGGAGCGAGTGCAATTGTATTGGGGTAAGCGTGAGAGAGCATCTGCCAAGAAGTTTTTCCCCCCAGGAATATAATGTAAAGTAAAATTAAAGCGGTTAAAATATTGAGCCCAGCGGGCTTGTTTAGGTGAAAGTTTTCTAGGAGTCTTTAGAGCTTCTAGATTTTTGTGATCAGTCCAAACTTCAAAAGGATGATTTGAACCTTCTAAGAATTGTCTCCATGTCCGTAGAGCCCAATGAACTGCAAATGCTTCCTTTTCCCAAATAGCCCATCGCCTTTCAGTTTCAGTCAATTTTCGAAGTGAAAGCACAGGGTTGTAAATTACCATCAGCATTGTTTTGGAGCAGGACGGCTCCGACTGCTACATCACTTGCATCAGCTTGTATTACAAAAGGAACATCCATGTCAGGGTGCTTTAAAATAGGTTCGGCAAAGAGTCGCTTTTAATTTTTCAAATGCAGCTTGACATTCCATTGTCCATTCGAGAGGTAATGATGGTTTGGGTTTCGTGTCTCCTTTAGTTTTAAGAGGTTAGTGATTGGTAAAGCAATTTGAGCAAAGGAGGGATGAATTGACGATAGAAATTTGCGAATCCTAAAAACTTTGGAGTTGCTTGCGTGTGCGTGGGGGCCCATTCCAAGACAGCTTTCACTTTTCTGGATCCATTTCTAACCCATCAGCGAAATCGATACCCTAAGTAGTCTATTTTGGTTTGATGGAAATCACATTTGGATAGCTTGCAATATAGTTCTGCAGATAATAACTTTTGAGTACAGCTCTTACTAGTTTAATATGTTCTTCCATTGTTTCTGTATAGATAAGTATGTCGTCAAGGTAGACAAGAACTCCTTTGAATAAATGCTGATGGAGTATTTCATTTATTAGTTGCATAAAACTGCGGCGCCCCTGCAGTCCAAATGGCAGTACTCAAACTGGAAACATCCTAGTGGACAGTTGAAAGCGGTTTTCCATTCATCCCCTCTTTATACGAACTCTGTAGTAGGCTTCTCGAGGTCCAGTTTGGTGAAAGTTTTCTAGGAGTCTTTAGAGCTTCTAGATTTTTGTGATCAGTCCAAACTTCAAAAGGATGATTTGAACCTTCTAAGAATTGTCTCCATGTCCGTAGAGCCCAATGAACTGCAAATGCTTCCTTTTCCCAAATAGCCCATCGCCTTTCAGTTTCAGTCAATTTTCGAAGTGAAAGCACAGGGTTGTAAATTACCATCAGCATTGTTTTGGAGCAGGACGGCTCCGACTGCTACATCACTTGCATCAGCTTGTATTACAAAAGGAACATCCATGTCAGGGTGCTTTAAAATAGGTTCGCGGCAAAGAGTCGTTTAATTTTTCAAATGCAGCTTGACATTCCATTGTCCATTCGAGAGGTAATGATGGTTTGGGTTTCGTGTCTCCTTTAGTTTTAAGAGGTTAGTGATTGGTAAAGCAATTTGAGCAAAGGAGGGATGAATTGACGATAGAAATTTGCGAATCCTAAAAACTTTGGAGTTGCTTGCGTGTGCGTGGGGGCCCATTCAAGACAGCTTTCACTTTTCTGGATCCATTTCTAATCCATCAGCGAAATCGATACCTAAGTAGTCTATTTTGGTTTGATGGAAATCACATTTGGATAGCTTGCAATATAGTTCTGCAGATAATAACTTTTGAGTACAGCTCTTACTAGTTTAATATGTTCTTCCATTGTTTCTGTATAGATAAGTATGTCGTCAAGGTAGACAAGAACTCCTTTGAATAAATGCTGATGGAGTATTTCATTTATTAGTTGCATAAAACTGCGGCGCCCCTGCAGTCCAAATGGCAGTACTCGAAACTGGAAACATCCTAGTGGACAGTTGAAAGCGGTTTTCCATTCATCCCCTCTTTATACGAACTCTGTAGTAGGCTTCTGAGGTCCAGTTTGGTGAAGAATTTTCCTTCGCTAAATGTGCTAACATATCTTTCATGAGTGGCATGGGATATATGTTTTGGCGCACCGCGTTTAGGTTCCTATAGTCAACTATAAGACGAAAGGAGCCATCTTTCTTTTCCCGGAACATCACTGGCGCCGCCACACGAGGCCTAGCCGGTTGGATAAAGCCCCGCTCTAGGTTTTTGTCTATGAATTTACGTAGCTCTCCCAATTCCTTTTGGGTCATGGGATAAGCTTTTGGCTTTGGAAGCTTTACCCCCGGAAGGATGTCTATGGCACAGTCAATAGGCCTATGGGGAGGAAGTACGTCTGATGCTTTCTCACTAAAGACTTCTCGTAAGTCCCAGTATTCCTTGGGTATTCTTTCTTCCCCGTCTATACGTTCAATCATTGCCCCCAACTTATCCTGGTGCAAGGTCACGGTAGGTTCCTTCTTGGGTTTCCCCTTTTCCCCTTTTAAGGCTTTGGAGCGGAAACGTGGGACTCCCGTTCTCCAGTTAATATGGGGTTCCATTTCCATAACCATGACAAGCCTAACAACAGGGGTTGGTCCATTCCTGGGGCTACTATGAAGTTCAGAATTTCGCGGTGGTCTCCTATTATCATTTCTATGGGTTCCGTTACGAAATGGGCGGGCCTTCCCCCTGCCACAGAGCCATCTAACTGGGCAAAAGCTATGGGTCTACTTAAGGTTCTCAACCTTAGTTCCATTTTTTCTACTAGTTCGGGACTGACCATACATCTAGTGCATCCAGAATCGAGTAGTGCTAGCAGTTCCCCCTTATTACCCGAAGAGGGTACATGTAGATTAACAGGAATGTCCAAGGGGCCCCGTGCCCAACTCACCAGAAGGTCTTCATCGGACTCTGACGTGGTTTTGCTGTCGTCAGTATCGGTCGACACTTCGCCATCCTCCTTGATGGGCGTGCCCTTCTTGGCAACGCCCTCCCCCACTTTTGCTGGTTTCCGCGCCTTAGCCGCTGGCTTCACTGGCTCCTTTTCACCACCAGAGGTCGCGCTTGGTATCAACTTAACTCTACAGTCGGCTGCTCGGTGGCCTTCTTTCCCACATCTGTAGCACGCAGAGCGTGGTCTTCCTCCCTCCAATCTAGGGGCGTCCCTATAGGTTCCTTCTGGAAAACGGCCAAGGATGGCCCCCAATGCGCTGTCTTCTGCCGCGGTCCTTCACTAACTCGATTTCCATCTCTGCTGCCAGGGTGTACCAGCCATACAGCGTAGTTGGAGAGGCTCGTGCTCGACACAGTTCATAGAGATCTCCATTCAGACCATCTTTGAAAATGTCTACAAGGGTCACCTCCGACCACCCCCTCATCAAGGGAACTAAATCACTGAACTCCTGGTTATAATCAGCCACCGGCCTCCTCCCTTGCCTGATGGTTTTCATCCGACCTTTGGCCTTTTGCTCTGCCAGGGGGTCCTCAAACCTCCTCCTCAGTGCAGTCATAAAATGCTCGTAGTTCTGCAGTAAGGGGGAGTGGTTTGTATGTAACGACACATACCACGCAGCTGCTCTTCCGGTCAAATTATGAGTCACAGCTCTCACTTGTGCTGCCTGTGACCAGTAATCTTCCCCCCAGTCTATCATGTGGTCATTCACTTTCGCCAGGAACAGTCCCAACTCCTTCGCATTTCCATCAAATTTCTCTGATTGGGGGAATTTTGGCTTTTTCCTTCCCCTGCGACCTTGCTTGGTCAGCAGGTGGCGCCTGCCCTCATCCAATTCAGCTTCCTCTGGGGAGAGATTTTCCAGCCCTGGCTCTTCAGAAATCTCACCACCCTGGAATTCACCTTTAGCTGGCCCCTTTGTATTCTCTTCCTCCTCTTCTCCCTCCCACCTGGAGGACCGAATAGGGGATTCATACCTTTGACGAGCTGTTTGTCTTTCTTTCACCTCACGGAAAAGACGAAATGCTTGCTCCAACTGGCGGTTGTCTGTTAACTCTCTCTTCTTGCCAATCCGATAGTCTCACCGTGCCCTTTTTTTCCTCTTTGTTACTCCAGACTGAAACTTTTCGCACTTGGCTTCCACTTCTCCTCTTCCAGCCTTAATTGCTCAATCCACGATCTCTGCAATTTTCCAGCTCAGGGTTAAAAGTGTCAGCAAAATTCCTCCGGACGCCTCCCCAGCTCAGCCGGCAGCAGGCCTTCCATCACATTTGGGTTTCTCCCCGGTATTGCAATTGCAATCCTGGTTGGTAGACATGATGTGAGTTCCAGCTTAATGTCAAGCTACCTCCGACAATAAAAGGAAAGAATTCACCTTGACTTCATTTGGAATGAAAACAAGTACTTTTACTTTTACAGTCTTGATTGCAGCCAAGCAAAGCTGGAACTGAGACAAAATATAGCTAACATATCATATCCCCCCAATTGTCCCTCCTCCTCCAGGAGGTCAGGCTGGTCTGGTCCAATGCCAACTCCTTCACGGCCCCTCGTGGTAATCTTCTTCCACAGGACTCTGGATGTCAGTCAACTTAGGAATGCAGTGTCGGTTAGAAAAGCGCGCGCTGATAAAACACACAAGTTAATTATCCCCCCTGTTATGTCAGCCGACACCCTTAATAGGCTCCTTTCCTTCACCCTGGACGGAGGTATGATACATCTCATTTCCTTAACAGTTTATAATACAGAAATAAACAGTTTACATTCTATCTACTGATATAATCATTCAAAAGCATATGAAGACTGGAGTGGAGGCTGACAGCGCCAAAGAATCGAGGCCTTTGAACTCTGGTGCTGGAGAAGACTCCTGAGAGTCCCTTGGACTGCAAGGTGAGGTCCTAGATGAGATCAACCCTGACTGCTCTTTAGAAGGCCAGATCCTGAAGAGGAAACTCAAATCCTTTGGCCACCTAATGAGAAAGAAGGACTCCCTGGAGAAGAGCCGAATGCTGGGAACGATGGAGGGCAAAAGAAGAAGGGGACGGCAGAGAACGAGGTGGCTGGATGGAGTCACTGAAGCAGTCAGCGTGAGCTTAAATGGACTCCAGAGGATGGCAGAGGACAGGAAGGCCTGGAGGAACGTGGACCACGGGAGTCACGATGGGTCGGACACGACTTTGCAACTAACAACAACAACAAGCAGTAGGATTTCCATGGGTCAGGATTCGGGCAGGGCTGGGCCTCCGCTGATTCTGGAGACTGGCCACATTTGTCTCTTAACATCGATCGTGATCTTCTGCAGGCATCTGAAGCGACTCTTGGATGGAAAGCAGAAACGCTTTCCGCTTCCAGCAATCCCTGGGCAGGTGGGCTTGTGGAGGCATGCTGAGACCACACGTACATTTTGGGAAGGGGACAGCAAGAGGCCAAGTGCGTTTCAGAAAGAGAGCGGCTTTTCTGGAAGAAAAGCAGCCACCTTTTTCATTTTAAGGCTTGCCTCCTAAACGGATGAGAAGAAAGAGAAGTCGCCGTTTTCGAGAACGGGTGCCAAGGAACGGAGCTTCCGATCCTGCCCAGATTAGTCATCAGCTGCACTGGGGGCATTTCCTCTGGGCCAGAACAAGAAGAAGTCGGGCCAACTTTCCGAAGCCCTGACCGTTAGGTACAGAGCCAACCCCATGAAAGCAATAGCGATAGCTCTTAAGACTTATATTCCGCTTCACACTGCTTTACAGCCCTCTCTAAGCGGTTGACAGAGTCAGCATACTGGGTCAATCCAACAGGACCCAACAATCTGGGTCCTCGTTTTTTTTTTGTTTACAATTATACCCCGCCCTTCTCCGAAGACTCAGGGCGGCTTACAGTGTGTAAGGCAATAGTCTCATTCTATTTGTATATTTTTACAAAGTCAACTTATTGCCCCCCCAACAATCTGGGTCCTCATTTTACCTACCTTATAAAGGATGGAAGGCTGAGTCAACCTTGGGCCGGGCTCGAACCTGCAGTAATTGTAGGCTTTGTGTTCTTAATAACAGGCCTTACCAGCCTGAGCTAAACCGGCCCTTAGCTAAACCCTAAACCTGAGGTTTTCCCGACCTCGGAAGGATGGAAGGCCCGAGTCAACCTGAAGCCGGTCAGGATCGAATTGCCGAATCGCTGGCAACCGGCAGTCGGCGGAAGTAGCCTGCAGTACTGCATTCTAACCACTGCGCCATCAAGGAAGGTTCACATCTGTCTTAGCATCAGCAGAACCGGCCGCAGGACCAACAACTCCGTGGCTGCCCAAGGATAAGGCTGCACAACGGATTGAGCCCCCAACTAGGAAAGGAAGGAGAAATTGCAGAAGCGCAAGCGCCCACCCTGAAGAGGAGACCTCTCCTCCTGCCCAGCCAGGAGAAGGAAATCTTGAGAGCCCTCCAGAGGTTGCCCATAAGGACCCACTGCTCAGAGGCTTCTGCGCCCCCACCCAGACAGCTCCTCCTCCTTCTAGCTGGGTTCCACCTTGCCCCAGGGAACAAGGAGAGCTCTGCTTCCCAGGGCCACGATTCCCAGCCACACCTTTACGTGTCTTGGCTAGGCCCGAGAGGGAGTGGCAGCTCTGGAGAGAATCACGGGGGTGCCCGGAAAGAGGGGGGGGGGGCAGAAGAGCAGCCGGGCTCCCCAAGAGGCGCACCTCAAATGGCACCAGTACAAAGGACGCAGCCACCCCCAGTACTCTCTAGCTGGTGGAGGGTGGAGGGAAGCTCTGCTCCTGCCTGTCCAACAGCATCTCTGGGCAGCATCTCCGTCAGGGCAAGAGGCAGCGCCATTGGAGACAACAGCCCGGAAACCAGCAGTGGCACATCTGTCCTCACAAGAGAAAGCAATCCAGTTGTTGCGGAACTGGACTTAACAACAATTCATTTAGAGACCGTTCAAAATTAGAATGGCATTGAAAAAGTGACTTCACACTTACGAGTGGTCACGTGATTTACATTTGGATAGCAGCAATATCACTTAGACTTATAGACCGCTTCACAGCCCTCTCTAAGCGGTTTACAGAGTCAGCCTCTGGCCCCCAAACAATCTGGGGCCTCATTTGACCCACCTGGGAAGGATGGGAGGCTGAGACCACCTGGAGCCTGGTGAGATTCGAACGGCCAAATTGCAGGGAGCCGGCAGGCAGCAGAAGTAGCCTAACTACTGCGCCACCGTGGCTCATGCTTGACAACTGGTTCATATTTATGACGGTTGCATCTTTCCCGGGATGATATTTTGCGATCTTCCGGGCAAGCAAAGTCAACGGGGAAAGCCGGATTTACACTTAACAACCGCGTTACCAATTTCACAACAGCAGCGATTCGCTTACCAAATGTGGGAAGAAAAAGTCGTAAAACGGGGCCGAACTCACTTCACGAGTTTCTCACCTTAGCAGCATAAATCCTGGGCTCGGTTGTGGCCGTAAGTCGAGGACTACCTGTACTGCAATCTCAGAGGCGACACAGCAAAGCACAAAACCCTCTCCGTGAACTTCTCGTTTGGTAATTTACGCATGATGCAACGCAAAAGCCTTCCAAACACGTCTTGCAGGACCAGTCCTGAGAACTTAGCATGCAACAAGGGATTTCAACGTGAAGAAGAGCCAAACCTGCCTAGCAGGTGATGCTTTCACGAGCTTTTGCATTTCTTTCGCCTGCTCTGTATGAAAATGACGTTATACGTCGCCTGGGTTTTCAATGCACAAAGGAACATTTATGGACCCCTTCATTTTACCGCCTGGGAGAGAGAGGAAACCTCAGAGGGGAATCGACAGTGCGTCCACCGAGGAGAAGGGAAGCTGTCATGGCTGAGTTTAGGCAAGCCAGGCCCCGCCACAGCCAGCCTGGCAGAAGCCACAAAAGCCAAGGGAGAGACAAGCCGGGAAAATGATGAGCCGAGAAAGGCTGGATGAAATCAGCGCAGTTGCAAAGAAGGCACCCTTAGTGATGAGGGAGGGAGAAGCCGGGAGCTGCGAGTTCGAGTCCCCTGCCTTAAGCCAGGAAAGCCGCTGACTTTGGGCCTCTCCCTCTCCTTCAGCCCTGACCCACCTCACAGGATTGTGGTGGTGGTGATGGGGAAAAGAGGAGGAAGACGTGTTTGGATAGGTTGGCCACCTTGAATTAATTATTAAAAAAAAGCGGGATAAAGATGATGATGATGATGATAATAATAATAATAATAAAAAAAACCTCCCTGTGGTGATGATAATAACAACCTGCCTATGATGAGGATGTGGTGGCTCAGGGGCTAGGACGTTGAGCTTGTCGATTGAAAGGTCGGCAGCTTGGCGGTTCGAATCCCTAGTGCTGCCGTGTAACGGGGTGAGCTCCCGTGACTTGTCCCAGCTTCTGCCAACCTAGCAGTTTCGAAAGCACGTAAAAAATGCAAGTAGAAAAAATAGGGACCACCTTTGGTGGGAAGGGAACAGCGTTCCGTGCGCCTTTGGCGTTGAGTCATGCCGGCCACATGACCACGGAGACGTCTTTGGACAGCGCTGGCTCTTCGGCTTTGAAACGGAGATGAGCACCGCCCCCTAGAGTCGGGAACGACTAGCACGTATGTGTGAGAGGAACCTTTACCTTTTACCTTATGATGACAACAATAATAATAAAAATCTCCACGATGATGATAATGACAATGATGATAATAATAATAATACCGATAATAATAGTAACAATAATAAACCTCCCTGCGGTGAGAAGAATAACCTCCTTATGATGATGACAATAATAAAAACCTCCCTGATGAAGATGATGATAATAGTAATAATGATGATAAAAATAAGAATAATGATAATAACAATAATGCCTCCATGATGATGATAACAAAAGTGCCTACCGTTCCTGTCCGATTGTTCCCTTTCGCTATATCCAATTATTTATTTATTTATTTATTTTATTTTGTCACAACAATATATATAAGTATCATACAAAAAAAAAAGATTATATAGTATATAAACATATATGAGTAAATATTAGGAGGTATAAGCATATACAAGCAATTAATATAGTTATTAATGCTCATACTTATATATATTAGAGCACTACTATTAATCTTCTCATCGTTCCCATCACCCATCTCCTCCCACTTATGACTGTATGACTGTAACTTTGTTGCTGGCAATCCTTATGATTTATATTGATATATTGACCATCAATTGTGTTGTAAATGTTGTACCTTGATGAAGGTATCTTTTCTTTTATGTGCACTGAGAGCTTATGCACCAAGACAAATTCCTTGTGTGTCCAATCACACTTGGCCAATAAAATTCTATTCTATTCTATTCTATTCTATATGTTTATACATTGTATAGTTATTACACGCTTATGCTTATATATATATACCGTGTGACAAAAATAATAAATAAATAAATAAATAAACCTCCTTGTGATCTTTGGCTGACTTCTTCTTCTTCAACGATAGGCTGGATTTCCATTGAAAAGCGCAAGGAAGGAAGGGGGAGGGGGAGGGAGGGGCGGGAGCCTCTTCCTCTTCCTCCTCCTGTCCTACCTTGTCAGGCCGGTTTTACCACATAGTCTGTGGGGGACCCTCCCCTCCCCGCCCCCCCCACCGAGGCTGATGGGTTTAGGGGGAGCCGCCCCCGCCCCCCTCAGGCCCACCCCGAGAGGGGGGAGGGGTCCGGGTGTGTGGGTGGGGGAGGGGCGTTGTGTGTGTGAGGGGGGGAGGGGGGGTCTCCGCTGACCTTCTTGACGGAGAGCGAGATGTTCTCCAGGATGCGGTCCTTCAGCTGCGCGGGGGACTCCATGGCGGCGGCCCGCGCCTCCGGCCCGTCCTCTTCGGGGCTCCGGAGCCGCCTCCGCCGCCTCCTCCTCCGCCTCGGGCCCTCCGTGGTGGCGCTGCGGGGAGGGTCGCCTCAGGAGGGCGAACGAGCCGGGCCCTCCGCACCGCCGCCGCCTCCTCCTCTCCCCTCCGCCTCCTCGTGACCGCGCGGGGCAGGCCGGGAGATGTAGTCGCCACCGCCGCCCCGCGAGGAGACGACGGCGGCAGAGGGCGCGCCTGGGTACCGCAAATCCCGGCAGCGCCCCCCCCCGCGGGGAGCGAGGCATCCCGGGAGTTGTAGTCCGGGCCTCGCCTCTTTTTCTCCACCTTTATTTTATTTAAGTGACAATAAAGGTGTTTACTATTATTATTATTAAGCCTCAGTTTCTCCACCTTTATTTTATTTAAATGACAATAAAGGTTATTATTATTAATTATCAGGCCTTTTTCTCCACCTTTATTTATTTAAGTGACAATAAAGGTTATTATGATTAATTATCAGGCCTTTTTTCTCCACCTTTATTTTATTTATTTAAGTGACAATAAAGGTGGTTATTATTATTATTATTATTAAGCCTCTTTTTCTCCACCTTTATTTAAGTGACAATAAAAGTTATTATTATCAAGCCTTTTTCTCCACCTTTTATTTTATTTATTTAAGTGACAATAAAGGTGGTTATTATTATTATTTATTATGCCTCTTTTTCTCCACCTTTATTTAAATGACAATAAAGGTTATTATTATTATTATTGTTGTTGTTGTTGTTAAGCTTCTTTTTCTCCACCTTTATTTTTATTTATTTAAATCAGGGGTCTCCAACCTTGATCCCTTTAAGACTTGTGGACTTCAACTCCCAGGGACTCTGGGAATTGAAGTCCACAAGTCTTAAAGGGACCAAAGTTGGAGACCTGATTTAAATGACAATAAAGGTTATATTATTATTATTATTATTACTCCTCTGTTTCTCCACCTTTATTTTATTTATTTAAATGACAACCCCCCTCGTGGAGGGGAGGGGGGTGCACGCGGTGGGGGGAGGGTCCCCACAGACTATGTGGTAAAACCGGCCCGACAAGGTAGGCCTTTCCAAAGAACAGGAGGAGCAAGCTCCTGCCCCCTTCCCCCGCACGCTTTTAAATGGGAATCCAGCCTATCGTTTAAGAATAAGCCAAATAATAAAGGTTATTATTATTATCATCAAGCATTAGGACAAAGTAAGTCTAAGCACAACATATAGACGTGTAAGTATGAACGTAAGAAATGAGTACGAGTAAATAGGGACGGTAGGCACGCTGGTGCGCTTATGCACGGCCCCTTTAAGGGTTAGGTTTAAGCTTAAACTTCAGCACCCACAGGTGCTCCAAGAAAAACAGCCCTGCGAGGGAGGCCCACCCCCCACCTCCACCCTGGTCTCCTGCAGCACCGAAGCCCTTCTCAGCCAGGATGCCTCCCCTGTGGGAAACGCCGGCCAGGGCTGCCTCCTTCTCCTCCTCCCCCCACCTTTGTCACCTGCCAAGTCTTCACCTGTTGAACCGGTTGGGCCTGACGAGTCAAGGAGCCCGCACACCCACCTGCCATGGCAAGATCAGCCACAGGCTCCCAAGGAGCTGCCACTTACTGGCCTGGCACTACTTGCCAGCTTGAGGAAGGAAGGGAGAAGGTGCTGCGGGCGCTTCCAAAACCTGTTCTACCACCAGCGGGCGGAAAGGATGCACCGGACTGGCTTTTCTGGCCGGGTCCCGCATCCATCCGAGCGCTGGGACGCACCGACTGCATTCCGTGGAGCCAGCCTGCTGGAATGGAAGCCTAGCCTGGATGTGGCATGGATGCCCGGATGGTGGAAGAAGTAGATGGGCGGGACTGCTGCGGTATCCCTAATATTTATCCCCAGAAAATGGGTATTGCCAGCACACAAACGCTGCCTCCCTCCGTTGCCCGCCAAATGCCCGGCCCTCTTTGGCCCTGCAACCAAATTTGGCTGCACCTTGGCGGCACCTGTACAAAAAAAAAAAAATCTCTATCGGACAACTGCTATGAGAAAACACATCTTTATTTTTTAAAATCCAAAACGTTTACATGTTTCTCCCAGTTGAGAAGCAACACCCCGCTCTCCTGCCAAATATGTCCTTAATTTTTTTTTGTTTTTTGGTAAAAAGGAAGATGCGAGCTACAAAGATCTCACCCGGTCATTGGCAAAAGAGCCCAATTGCGTCCCGATGCCGCCCGGCAGCAGCCAAGCGGGCCGAGACAAGGGCGAAGAAGGGCAACCCTGCCAACGTGACAGGCAGAGATTCCTGAGAGGCCCCGGCCCGCCGTTGCGTGTGCAGAACGCCAAGGTACCCGGCCCAAGGGAGTGGCCACCAGTGATCCCCAGGCCTTCACCCAGCGTACGAGGAGAGAGCACGCTCCAGACTGCTCCTCCGTGAATTATACGCAAACCCTCTACGACAGACAAGCATTTTTGCAGGCTCTCACACCGCCGCCCTCCAGCCGGGCACACACTCTGCCAGGAAGTGCAGCCCTTGAAACTCACACGAGGGTGCGTTTCGAAAGCATCGCTGCCTCGGTTGGCCTTCAGGATTCTCCTGTCCCATTGCTGCTGCTGTTGCTGCTGCTGCTCCTGTAACCAGAGGTTTAGTCCCTCTGCGGTACCTATATCCAGAGAGACGGGCACCTTCAGGAGCACCTGACAAGGGAACTCCTGCTATGCAGAGCCCCTACTGCTACCTTCCCGTAAAAAAGGGTGTGCGTGGGTCTCCCCACTGCCATCCGAGATCAGCAAATCCTAGCCAAGAGCCGTAGCATTTGTCAAACCAAAAGAAAACACCGCTCGTGCACCGTCCCCACCCCACCCCTCTCAATTTCAAAACTCTCCCAACCCGTTGCTCTGAATTATGGGGACGGGACAAATGAATCTCTCAAGCTGCAGAGAAAAAAATTCAAGCCTTCAGAAACGCAGAGGAAGCCCCCCCCCACCCGCCACCACACACACTTTCTTAACTTCAAGAGCCAGTCTTGGGCTGTGGAATCAGGGCCAAATGAATGGCAGTCCAGGCCCTCTCGCAGCTAAATGTGATCAGCAGCTGCCAATTCCCTGCCTTTCATTTCAAATCATCCAATGCTTAAAGACCATCCCGTTAAGGGAGGCTCCCGGCAAGCAGCCCCCTGGCTCTAACACCCGCAAGGAAAAAATTGGAAAGCACCACAGCTCCTCTGTCTTTCTCTCTGACCCTAAGAATGCTATCTCCTCGCCAAGCCCAGCACCGTCATGGCCAACCACCACGGCATCCAAAGCTGCGGTTCGGCGTGCATCAAGGTGCAAAAGCCCCACCCCACCCCAACTCTACGGCCCTTTGGGACCAGCCTCAAGACCTGAGGGGCTGATCTGGTGGCTGCAGCTTTACCCCCACGGTACCCCAAAAGCACTGCCCCCTCGGAGCACTCTGCCCGGGGACCAATTTTCACCCACGGCTAAGCAGAAAGGAGCCCCAGTCACACGGCTGGTACGCGGTGTCCCCCCGGGGGGTGGGGGGGCGCGGGGGTGGGTGAGAAGGGGCTGCCACGCCCCATCCCTGCTCCTGAAGACTCTGCCTTCCTGGCACTTCACCAAGGTAAACGCCGCCTCGGCCCCGGCTCTATACTTTCTAAGCCCCAAATTTGCATATCGTTCTAAAACCATATATTCAAATAAAAGTTTATTCTGTAAACATCGCCAGAAGGATAGGAATTAAGAAATTACGGATCCCGTACAATACCAAATGTTTTGCTTCTTTTAAAGGGCCAAAATTCAACCAGAGAAACAGGAGATGACCCGGTTGAAAATAAGGGATTATTTTTCTTTAAAAAAAAAAAAAAAGGAATCAAACTTAGTCGCGGGGTCAGGCAGAGGGGGGCTCTTTCAGAAAGGCAGTCTTGGCTACGTGGGCACCACGATATTCCTGGCGAGCAAGATAAGCAGGGCCAGATCGGCGTTCCCTCCCGCGTGCTCCAGCGCTTCTCCGGCTTCTTGGGGCGTAAAGCCGGCCCCCACAATCTGATCGAGGTTTGCAGCGAGGCCAGGAGAGCGAGGCTCTGAAGTCCCGGGGAAGGATGGGAACTCCGGCTGTTCGACAGGATGCTCGCTGGAGTCTCCCCCTTCTTCAGGGGAAGGGCTGCTGCAACTGCCCCGGGCCGCCCAGGACTCTGGAGGGCCGAGCGAGGCAAGTGAGCTCTGTCCCACAGCAGCGCAGCCGGGATGCTGCTGTCCGGAGGATAAGAGCTGGGCCGGTATTCTCAGGCACTCCTCGTCCTGCGGCGGAGGCCACACTACTGAAGGGCTTGCCGAGACGGAGTCACCGCAGCAAGAGGCCCCTTGGACAGCCTCCTGCTGCCCCTCACCTAAATGGGGGTCCGCCGGCATCTCTGTCTCGGCCTCCAAGCAGGCAGCTGGGCGGGAAAGGGCCGGGTCCTGCCTAGCTCGCTCTCGGAAAGATGAACTCTCCTCGGCCACAGCCGACTCTTCGGGAGGAACCTCCAGCGAGGGGCAGCTCTCTTCCTGCTGAGCCCCCCCTCTCCGGAAGTCGTGTTTCGAACTCACAACCAGGAGTCGGTGGAGCTCCTTAAGGGCCGAGGCGAGGGAGATGCCCGTCTCGTCCTCTTGATCCTTGGGCCGGCTAGCGGGGACATTTCCGGGCTGAGTCGAGCCGCTCGCTGGGGGGAGACCGAGGGGCGGAGGAAAGCCATGGCATTTGTGCAACCCTGGCTCCGTCCCGGGGGCCGTGGCGCTCATGTCGGCTGACTCGAGGAAGTGTGGGTCTGGGGTCTCTGGGGCAAGGTGTCCTTCAAGCGAGCAGTCATCTCCTGGAGGCTGGGCTGGGATCCCCTCTGGCCTCCCTTCGGCCCCTTGGGACATCTCTCCTTCTTCCGCAGCATCGGCCACCAGCGAGGAAACATCCCCCACACGCCGAGGCTCCCTCAATTCACCCGGAGGAAGCTGGGGCTCTAGCAGCACGGGGGCGTCAGGCTCGCTCATCTCTTGGGACGGGCTGTTCTCTCCCCCCATCTCCCGAGGCTCGGGGCCAGGAGCAGCCTTCTCCGATCGGCAGCTGGAAGCAGCATGTATGTTTTGGGGGGTTGCCGAGCCCCCCAGGAGGGAGGAGGCCCCAGCGCCCGCCAGATTCAGTGGGGAGGCCGGGGGCTTCCTGCTCCCCAACCCTCCCCAGAGCTCCAGCATAGAATCCAGGGATTTCCCAGCTCGGGGACTTTCAGGCAGTATCTGGCCGCTGCGGGGGGAGCCAACGGCCGGAGCAGAAGCCGAGCGATCGAGCGATCGGCTTGCAGGAGAGTCGGTAATCTTCGGATCAAGTTCTGGAAAACAAACTGGAGGTTTAAAGCTGTCCGAAGTTGGTTGCGATGGAGCTTCAAGTGAGGTAGTTTCTGTATCGCTATTCTCTGCGCACACAAGAAGAGAGAAGAAGGAGGGAAAAGGGAGATTAAGAACCCCAGACGATTGCATAGGAAACGGGGAGGCCCTACGAGCGGCCGACAAGAGTGGCAGTAGGGAAAGCTGCCTGCCCACTCACCCACCCCAGCCAACCTGCTCCCTTCACAATGGGGGGGTTGCAAGCGAGAATGGCTCGTCCCCCTCAATCTATCCCTGAATAGGCTCCTTTCCCCAGTTCCCCCCCTTCTCTTATATGGGCAGGCAAGCCAGCCAAACCAGCTGCAAGCAAGCAACAAACATTGCAGCCATTCGGGGTGACGCCCCCCAGGGTGACCCCCCCCCCCACCTCCCCACTTTAATTTCACTGCAGTTAAGATCTTAACCGGCCGCGAGGGCCACTTCCCGACTTCCAAGGAGGAGCAGAAACCAAGACGGGTTCGGCGGAGTGTCTCCTCCTGCAGTCCCCCACCCCCCCCACGACTCCTGCAAGATTCCCAGAAGAAAATTGCTCTGCCAGGTTTCCGGGTGAAGGTGGATGGGCCCATCGGGTTAACTCAAGCCAAGCCCTGCTGGTGCCCCTCTCCAGCACGCCCCACATGCATTCGCCGCAGTAATGCGCAGCAAGGCACCGCTTTCCGAGTGGCGGGGAGAAGAAAGGCAGAAACGATATTTGGAATCATCGAGCGATCCGGCTGCCTCGAGACAAGATCCTCCGGGCAACCAAGCGGTAGGATCTGCACCGGCTCGGTCTTCCCTCAGTTGCCATCATGTCGGAAAAAGCTTTGGCCAGGAGCGTCCCGACTGCTGCTGGAGTCCTCCGCTGGGGTCCCCCATCTCGGATCCAAGTCGGTGGTCCCCTCCACCCCTCCACCCCCCCTGCAGGAGCCAGGAGAAGGAGGAAGCGCTGGCAGTACCTGGTGTGTGGGCCCCCTCCAGCGGCAGCAAAACCACATTACATGCATCTAGGCTTCTGGCATTCTGTTTGGATTAGGAGACACAACACACCAAACGTGGATTAGCACACGCCACATGCACCCTGGCTCCGGTGGCCCTTCCTGACCCCCCCTTCCTGGCCTGTCTTCCAAAGTCCTCCTCTCTGAGCGGCCGCTGGCTGTGCCGGACGAAGGGCTTCCTTCCTTCCTGGCTCTAGGCTCAACTATCGAGCTGACTCTCTCGGTGCTGCTGCTGCTGTCTGTCTGATGGCCGCGGCTCTTCCTGTCCTCTTCCTGCCGTTAGGAAGGGCAGCCTGACGGGGAACACAAGAGGCCCCTGGCCTGAACGGCTCCAATGTTTGGCCGGATGGGAAAACTCTCCGGATTGTCCAGCACGTCTTGTCCCAGATCATCCACCTTCCTCCGCTGCTGGGCAATGCCAGCTAGGCCTGCTTGGCCTCAGGCGCCTTGGCTCAGGCACGAAACGCTCTTCTCTCTGATCCTGGGTGACTGTCCTGTCCTCTCCCTGGACTTTCTTGATTGCTCCTTCCTCTTCCTGTCCTCTGAGCTGGCTGTCAGGACGTGTGGCAGAGTCAGCAAGGCTTACGCCCGCTGATTCCTCCGTCCGAGGGGGTTCTCCACCTCCGTCACATGCCCTCCAAATCCAATGCAGAATAGAACTTCGGACCCACCAAGGAGTCCAACTGCTCTCTCTTTCTCTTTCTCTCTCTCGCTGCAGTCGCACAAATAAAGGACCTTTTGCAACCAACTGCAAAAGACAGAACTACGTTTGGGGAAGCTGAACTGCAGGGGGCAGTGGAGGGAAGGCGCCAAGGTTCCCATCATACCGAGCCTCCCTTGGGGGACAGAGAGGCCCCCCCACCCCAACCTATCACAAAGTGGCCAGACCAGCCAGCAGAGAGCAAGGGAATGGCAGGAGGTGATGCCACAGGGCAAATGGGCTTTCCGATGCAGGAGAGCCCCTTTGCCCAGGCCGGGCAAGGAGGGGGAAGAGGGGGAGGGACACTGGGGCTGAGGACTGCTCGGGCTAAGTAAAACTCAAACTAAGCTGGATCTCTTTAAGGGAGACCTTTAATGCCAGGATATAAAGATACAAGGCCCCTGCTTGGCTGGCCACAAAGCATATTTCTCAGGGTGGGAGGGTGGGGGCTATAAGAGGGTACAAAGGGGATGAGGTGAGGGATGGCGTTTTCTTCCCTTGGCTTTCCGCCGCTGATGTCTGAGGCGGCCATCTTGCATCAATCCACCTGTAACTTAATGGGCCAAAAGAGAGGAGGGTGAAGGATGAAGCCCTCCCCCCCAAAAACCAGACTAAATTACTTCCGCTGCCTGCCTCAAGGCCTGTCAGTCCTGCCACGTCTCCCCCCGCTTCTGGGAGCGGGGGTGGGGTGGGGTTGGGGGTGATGCAGTCCCGGGACAAGCCCCTCTGAGTCCCCACAGGTCCTATAGGACGCTCAAGACCCAGAGAAAAGGTGGGGTTCACCCTCAAGAGAACCAGCCGATCCTGGGGATTCGGCAAGTGGTGTGCGCGAATAGAACAAGCGGCTTTGGAGACAGCAAAGCCTATGAATTCGACAGGCCAAGAACTCTGCACCAAGAGAGTATTTTCTTCCCAGGCGCCGCCGAGAATGACCACTGGAGGGGAAACGTCGGTGAAAGGGAATTAAATTACTCACCTAAGGTTTCCTACTTCGGATAACCGGGGTGGGGGTGGGGTGCAATGTTAAAATCTCTGCTTAAAAGCTGTTAAGTCACAGCTCCCACAATGCGCCTGGGAACACCGGATAGCGGTCCAAATTCTTGGCGGTCCCACCAAAAAAAGGGGGTGTCGTTTCCTCTGTCGCAGCACCACCGATCTGCCCCCCCACCCCCTCCTTAATTGTTCCCCGCCCCCAAGACCCTCAAGAGGCAGCTTTTCCTGGGCGCTCCTTCCAGATTAAGAACCAACCAAGTGTGTCTCTTTTCCCCAATTTCAGCACCGCAAGATAGCGGTGGCCTTATTCCTTCAAACGTGGAAGAGCAAAACTCCCCTTTCTGGAATGTTCCGTTCTCTGGCAAGCGCCCCCCCCACCCCCCACCCCCGGCATGAGCCGCTTCCTCCTAGCCCACCTACCTGCTTCCTCAGCAGATTTCTGAAGGGCTTCGGCTAGCTCTTGATCTGCCAGCTCATCAGGACGCATGTCCTCCCGGCCCGGCCCGTAAGCCAGCTTGGCACATTCCGGAAGCTCCCCCTCAGGCAGGAAGGTCGTCTGAGAGCCAGTGGTGCCAATCACCAGCACGTTGTTCTTCAGGTCGATGGAGCACTGGGGAAGGAGGAAAGGCGAGGAGGCCCTGAGGCTGACCCTGGCCCGAGGCCGCTGGGGGAATGACCCACCAAACCTGTTGCAACGAAGCTAAGTCCTCGTCCCGATAAACCCCTTTTTATTTAATTTACAGTGAATTCCTCTCCACCAAAGTCTTTCCACTCCCGCAGTCTTTCAAGATAG
The DNA here is from genome assembly GCF_028640845.1 of Ahaetulla prasina. Lineage (NCBI taxonomy): Eukaryota > Metazoa > Chordata > Lepidosauria > Squamata > Colubridae > Ahaetulla > Ahaetulla prasina. Next base: position 10,752,925 of record NC_080556.1, on the reverse strand, counting down.
TTCACAATTACCGACCATTATCAGGCTTGGAGAGCGGCCAGGCCGATATCTTTCATTGGCAAGAATGCAGGAATGAACTAATTGTCTCCTGCAAACTCCACTCCCCTTTCGCTCCTCTTTATTTCCTATGGAAGGGGCCATTCATCATCCACCCGTGGCCTTACTCCCAAGTCGACCCTTGTTCATTAGCTGTTCCCTTCATCTGGCAACTCTGCGCATGCGCACACTGGGAACAGGCTCCAGCTGTTCGTCTGCCTCACTGATGTCTGATGCCGAAGGCAGCTGATAAGTATCAGATGGCCTTGGCCCTCTATCTGCCTCGGACGCAGAGCCCTCATCAGAGCCTTCCCCAGACTCCAGGACTGGCCCATGTTCCTCCCCAACCTCCTCACTGTCCGAATCCGCTGCCAGCTCTGCTGGCGGGCCACAACAAAGCCAGGAAGGGAAGGAGACCCTTGGAAGCTGCTGCCTGCAAGAGAGTGCCAGTCCCGTCAGCCTCAGACACCTGCCACTCACCTGGTGCCTCTTCAGCATGTCCAGGCCCAGCAGCATGTCCATGGGCTGCTCCTCCAGGATGGAGAAGGAGCACGGGAGGAAATCCCCCTCGATCTGCACCTGAGCTGCAGCAGAAAACATGGCGGGTAGGCGTTCCTTCCACCCAGAAGCCGGCCTCCGTCGAGGGAGGGAGTTGCCGGCTGCCTCCTCCCCAAACACCTACCCAGGTGCACCCTGCCAATGATCCGCTGGGTGCCCACGCCCCGGGCGATGCCGGCCCAGCGCCGGTCCACCAATCGCATGATGTTGCACCGATCTGCGCATGCCTGGCTCATGATGGTCATCTGGGCACCTGCCAAGAGGGCATGCCGGGTTGAAAAGATCCCCCACCCTCCACTGGGGACTCTTCCGGAAGGAAACCTCAGCCCTGCTATCCTCCTCCCCGCCCAATGCTGCTACCCGGCGTTGTCCCACAACTGGCCTCCCCCAGACCCTCCGCAAGCGTGGACCAGCCACGCCTGGCAGGAAAGGGAGGGAGGGGAGCCAGACGGACCCGAGTCCACGAAGGCTTTCACGGGGTGGCCGTTGACCTTGCAGTTGATGTACAGCATCACCACCTGGCCAAAGCTCTCGGGAGCCTCTTCCATGGCGATAGTCATGTTCTCTTCGATGTTCTGTTGCCTGAGAGCAAAAACAGCAGAGCCGGTCAGAAGCCTCCTTGGGCCGGCTCCCTCCAGACCCAACCCTCCGCTCGCCTCTCCCCGCTACTGGCCTGCTACCTAATGTCCTCCTCGATCTTAGCCTGAGCTTCTAGATCAAAAGGGTCAGCGGAGAAGAGACGGATCCTCTCCTGCTCGCGGCGCGCTCGGTCCTGTTGCTGTTCCACCAGCACTTGAGTGAATTTCTCTGGGACACAAAAGGCAAAGAGGGGGGGGGAGTCACAGGGCCGTGATGGCAAACCTATGACACGCACGCTGGAAGTGGCACGCAGAGCCATCTCTCTGGGCACGCCAGCCATCGCCCATTGCTCTTCCAGGTTCGGGCACGCACATGCATGCTGGCTAGCTGGTCTTTGCACGCACGGGAGCAGCGGAAAACTGGAAGAGCAGCTCCCCGGTGTGCATGCGCAAGACGGGAAGCTGAGCTTCCGGTTCCAGTGCTCCCAGGCGCGTGAAGACCAGCTGCATGCGTGCCAGAAAACGGAAGGCCAGGTGATTGGTGCGCACGCCGGAAACCAGAAGCTGAGCACTCCTGCGCGCCTGGTTTCCAGCGCTCTGTTTTCGGCACTCGGTGCCGAAAAGGTTCTCCAAAACTGTCATAGGGCAAAGTGGTAGCGCTGGTCCTCTCCCTGCCCCATTCCTCCTCCACCCACCCAGAGAGATTCCTCCCTCCCTTCCACCCGCCCTGGCAGGACTCACCCAAGTCTCCGCTGAGCAGCGCCTCGGCCAGAGGGGGATTGCGTTCCTTCAGCAAGGAGAGCTCGTGTGGGTTGGCCAGCAGCATGGCTCGCAAAAGGGCCGGGTTGTCCAAGCCTTGCGGGATGGAGGGTGGGTCGGGAGTGGCCGGGGCCGGAGCCGGGGCCTGTGAGGGAGCGGGTGGGGTCGGGGCTGGGGGTGGCAGCTGTAGAGACTGGGAGAACTGGGCGGACGTCCCCGGCACGGCGATGCTGCTGAAGTCTATCCTGGGCATCCCTATTTGCGATGGGAGGGAGGGGGGAAGAGAAGAAGACAACACCTGATCAGCCTCCACTCGGATGTTCTGGCTTTGTGGAAAAGGGAGGAGGGTCTTCCAAAGGAGATTCTGAACCGGGACCACCCGTTCACGCCGGGCTTGAGATGGGCCGGTTAGGTAAGAGGACCGTCCCCTTCTCTGACACTGCGTCAGCTCTCCAGATTTTGGAATACGTGTCCCACCCACCCCCACTGTGCCCTCCGGAGACTGCCCAGATGAGCCGAGCAGCCGAGACAGGATGAAGGCACCCAGGCCGTTCAAGGAAGAAAATTGAGAGAGAAAACGGTGTGACAGCCCACAAAAACGTCGACTGATAACGACTCTGAATGCGCCTTGCATTCTGCTCCTGTATTGGTGAACGCTATTCCTGTGAAATTTTCTGCACAGAATTCCAGAGAAAATCACCCCCCTTGAGGATAAACAATTTGGGGAGCTGCCTTAAGCTCCGGGGAGGAGGGACGGGGGATCTGCCCCGCTTTCCAAAAAGTGACCACTTGTGACCTGAGGAGCTATCAGAGTCGCGGACATTTATAACGGGCAGTTTAAACAGACCGAAAGGGTAGGACCTGAGCCCGAGGCCGGCCAGGCCAAAGGGGGGAGAACCCACGAGGAGGAAGAGGAGGGGGGGTCTCTTACCAGAAAAGGGGGCCGGGGATTGTGCCTGCCCATTCTCCACTTGCTGCAGGATCACCACGTCTCCGTCCTTCAGGCCGTAAGACGCCAATGACCGGTGGTTGTCGGTGAGCGGCTGCTCGCCGAAGATGATCTGAGAGGAAGAGGCACAGGCAGCCATTCAAAAGGAAGCGGCCTCCAAGCAGATGCCCTGTTGGGTCAACCAGGGTCAGGCCAGCCTCGGACCCCGGGGCTATCAAGCCTAGAAAGGCAGGCAGCCCGGCCCGGAGTACTCAAGCCACCCACCTCTGCAAGCGACCGAACAAAAGTAGCCCAAGCAAACTGGGCTGAAGCGACAGCCGTTTCCTCTCAGCGAGCCCATCCGGGACGCGACCCCTTTCCTGGAGAGATATTTTCCAAAGCATGCCTCAGGCCTACATCAAGCTGTGGTTTCGAACGACTGAAAACACCGATTTTGCAGCTCCAAGAGCCCAGCTATTCATGATCTCGCGGTCCAATCCAACTTTCTCCTGCCCTCCCTGGTCTATCATCTTCCGCAAAGCTCCCCCAGGTAATCTAACATGGGTAAAACCATTCCCAGAAATGCTTCCCAGCAATGCCAGGAAACGGATCCCGCTGGGGCCCGAGAGACACTGCGAGGATCTGGTAGAAAGCACTGCCTGCAAGAGCCAGGAAGAGGCCTCCGCCCGCTCGGCGGCTGTGCCATTGGGGTGCAAAACGAGAGCGGAAGAATGTAAACTCGGATCCACCCTCAGGTGCCGACCGACTGGTACAAAGGATTGCGGGCTGGCCGGTTGAGTCAGGAGCCGGATCCACTGCTCTCGAGGGAGGGATCAGAATATCAGGAGAGGATTTGGGGCCACTTGGCCTTTGCCACAAGTGGCTGCAGGTGGCACAGGCAAAGCTTTGCCCCGTTGGGAGGGATCTTACAGACGGCAGAAAGACAGACTCAGGAAGGGCCTCCTAGTTCAAACCAGCCGCCCTACCCAGGAAACTAGGCGGGCAAGGGCCCGGTCTGGGTACAGACAAAGCAGCCACGAATAAGGCGAATCTACGTGTCCCAGGATAATCTCGCGGGATCCAATCTGGGTTGGCCACCCGGTCCAGAGGTGTTGTCTTCCGAGCTTTCGTGCTGGAATCCATTCTGAGGGATCCGAATCCGAAACAACTTTCTGATCCCGGTGACCGACCCAGATCGGACCCCCTGCAGACCAAGCAGTCTCGGGGCACCCTCAGAGGAGATGGGGCAGGAGGGCAAGGCAGACGAACCATATTCCCAAAATAGATGACCAAGGTATTGAACGGGCAGTCGGGGCAAGAAGGGGCCGTCCGCAGAGTTGGACTCTTGACTCTGGCAGCCGGCCAGCCGGTTCCGCAGCCAGAGAGTTCCTCACTACAAATACCCCTCCCCTCACTACCAGAAGGCCCGGGGCCACCGTCCCTCAAAAGCAACCGCTCCCCCCTCCCCAACCCAAGGGCATCCAGAGCCCCTACCCAGCTGTAAGGGGGAGACAGCTGTCCCATAAAGCAACACCCCTCCCCGGTATCCGAGGGCATCGGGACCCCTGTCCAGCTGTAAAGAGACCACGTGCCCACAAAGCCCGCCCTGTATCCTAGGGCATCAGGACCCCTGCCCAGCTGTAAAGGGGAGACCTCCTGCCCCACAAGGCGCCCCCCTGCCATCCTAGGGCATTGGGACCCCTGCCCACCTGCGAGGGGGGGACCATCCACCCCACAAAGCGCCCCCCCCATCCAAAGGCATTGGGACCCCTGCCCAGCTGTAAAAAGGAGAACACCCGCCCCACAAGCACCCCCACCCCCTGAGGGCATCAGGCCCCTGCCCAGCTGCAAGAGGGAGACCCACCAACCCACAAAGCGCTCCTTCCCATCCTAGGCATCGGGACCCCTGCCCAGCTCTAAAGAGGAGACCACCCACCCCACAAATGCCCTGTATCCAAGGGCATCGGGACCCTTGCCTAGCTATAGAGACCACCTGCCCACAAAACCCCCTCCCATATCGGAGGGCATCAAAGAGGAGAGGAGACTAAAGAGGAGACCACCTGCCCACAAAGCCCCCCCCCCATATCCGAGGGCATCGGGATCCCTGCCCAGCTGTAAAGAAGAGACCACCCACCCCACAAATGCCCTGTATCCTAGGGCATCAGGACCCCTGCCCAGCTGTAAAGGGAGACCTCCTGCCCCACAAGGCGCCCCCTGCCATCCTAGGGCATTGGGACCCCTGCCCACCTGCGAGGGGACCATCCACCACAAAGCGCCCCCATCCAAAGGCATTGGGACCCCTGCCCAGCTGTAAAGGAGAACACCGCCCCACAAGCACCCCACCCCTGAGGGCATCAGGCCCCTGCCCAGCTGCAAGAGGGAGACCCACCAACCCACAAAGCGCTCCTTCCCATCCTAGGCATCGGGACCCCTGCCCAGCTCTAAAGAGGAGACCACCCACCCCACAAATGCCCTGTATCCAAGGGCATCGGGACCCTTGCCTAGCTATAGAGACCACCTGCCCACAAAACCCCCTCCCATATCGGAGGGCATCAAAGAGGAGAGGAGACTAAAGAGGAGACCACCTGCCCACAAAGCCCCCCCCCCATATCCGAGGGCATCGGGATCCCTGCCCAGCTGTAAAGAAGAGACCACCCACCCCACAAAATGCCCCCTGTATCTGAGGGCATCAGGACCCATGCCCAGCTGTAAGGGGGAGACCACCCACCCCATAAAGCAATGCTCCTCCCCAGTATCCAAGGGCATCGGGACCTCTGCCCAGCTGCAAGGGGGAGACCCACCGCCCCACAAAGTGCCTCTTCCCATCCTAGGCATCGGGACCCCTGCCCAGCTCTAAAGAGGAGACCCCCCACTGCACAAAGCCCCCTCTGTATCCAAGGGCATCGGGACCCCTGCCTAGCTATAGAGACCACCTGCCCACAAAGCCCCCACATCCCCTGAGGGCATCGGGACCCCTGCCCAACTCTAAAGAGGAGACCTCCTGCCCCACAAGGCGCCCCCCCCGCCATCCTAGGGCATTGGGACCCCTGCCCAACTGCGAGGGGGGACCATCCGCCCCACAAAGACCCCCCCCCGGCATCAGGACCCCTGCCCAGCTGCAAGGGGAAGACCATCCACCCCACAAAGCGCCCCCACCCCCCATCCAAAGGCATTGGGACCCCTGCCCAGCCATATAGAGAAGACCACCCGGCCCACAAAGCGTCCCCTGTATCCGAGGGCACTGGGACCCCTGCCTAGCTATAGAGACCACCTGCCCACAAAGCCCCCACACACCCCGAGGGCATCAGGACCCCTGCCCAGCTCTAAAGGGGAGACCACCTGCCCCACAAAGCCCCCCCTGTATCCGAGGGCCCCGGGACCTCTGCCCAGCTGTAAAGGGGAGACCTCCTGCCCCACAAGGTGCCCCCCTGCCATCCTAGGGCATTGGGACCCCTGCCCACCTGCGAGGGGGGGACCACCCGCCCCACAAAGCGCCCCCACCCCCCATCCAAAGGCATCGGGACCCCTGCCCAGCTCTAAAGAGGAGACCACCCACCCCACAAAGCCCCCACCCCATATATGAGGGCACCGGGACCTCTGCCCAGCTGTAAAGAGACTACGTGCCCACAAAGCCCCCCCTGTATCCTAGGGCATCAGGACCCCTGCCCAGCTGTAAAGGGGAGACCTCCTGCCCCACAAATGCCCTGTATCCAAGGGCATCGGGACCCCTGCCTAGCTATAGAGACCACCTGCCCACAAAATCCCACCAAATCCGATGGCATCGGGACCTCTGCCTAGCTGTAAAGAGGAGACCACCCACCCCACAAAATGCCCCCTGTATCTGAGGGCATCAGGACCCCTGCCCAGCTGTAAAGAGACCACCTGCCCACAAAGACCCTTCCCCCCATATCCGAGGGCATCGGGATCCCTGCTCAGCTGTAAAGAGGAGACCACCCACAAAGCGCCCCCTGTATCCGAGGGCACCGGGACCCCTGCCTAGCTATAGAGACCACCTGCCCACAAAGCCCCCACATCCCCTGAGGGCATCAGGACCCCTGCCCAACTCTAAAGAGGAGACCTCCTGCCCCACAAGGCGCCCCCCCCGCCATCCTAGGGCATTGGGACCCCTGCCCATCTGCGAGGGGGGACCATCCGCCCCACAAAGCGCTCCCACCCCCCATCCAAAGGCATCGGGGCCCCTGCCTGGCTATAGGGACCACCTGCCCACAAAGCCCCCCCCCATATCTGAGGGCATCGGGACCTCTGCCTAGCTGTAAAGAGGAGACCACCCACCCCACAAAATGCCCCCTGTATCTGAGGGCATCGGGATCCCTGCTCAGCTGTAAAGAGGAGACCACCCACAAAGCGCCCCCTGTATCCGAGGGCATCGGGACCCCTGCCTAGCTATAGAGACCACCTGCCCACAAAGCCCCCCCACCCCCCGAGGGCATCAGGACCCCTGCCCAGCTGCAAGGGGAAGACCACCCGCCCCACAAAGCGCCCCCACCCCCCATCCAAAGGCATCGGGACCCCTGCCCAGCTCTAAAGAGGAGACCACCCGCCCCACAAAGCGCCCCCCCTGTATCCGAGGGCACCGGGACCCCTGCCCACCTGCGGAGGGTGGCGGGGAGGGAGGGGGAGGGCGGAGAGCCTCCAGGGTCTCCTCGGCTGGGGGGGGGGCTGGGGGGGGGCTCTCGCGGGGCTCCCCACCGCCAGGGGGGGAGTTGGGGGCGGCGGCTGCAGAGGCTCCGGGCGCGCACCGACCGACCTGGCTCTCGGAGGCGGGGACGCCGGACTCGAGGGCGCAGAGGGCCCGGAAGTTCTGGAGCTCGAAGTCGGCGTCCACCTGCAGCGAGAAGGTCACCTCGGAGCGGTCCCGCCGCAGGCAGAACACCGTCAGCAGCATCGCCGCCGCCGCCGCAGCCGCCCGCTCGCTCCCTCGCTCGCTCGGCCGGAAAGCCCCGTGTCCCGAGGCGCCGGACGGCTGTCGCAAAACGTCGCAAAACGCCGGGCGCAGGCGCGGAAGGGAGAAGGCGGCCTCGCCCCTCGGAACGATGGGCGAGCCGAGCGTGGGGAAAGAGGGAAACCGCTGCCCTCTAAAGGCCGCGTCCGGAACGACGCTCCCCACACACACACACACACACAAAAACACACAAACACGGGAATAATTTCCCCCCCCCTTGGACTATTCCAATAAAAAGCAATCAGAAAACCTGCAAATAATAATAATAATAATAAACTTTTTTTAAAAAAAAATTTTTATATCATACATAAATAAAATAAAACATTTATTAAAAAATAAAATAAAAATATTTATATATATAAAAAAACTTTTTGAACAGCATCTTGTTAAGTTTATTATTCTAAACTTTATTATTATTAATAATAATTATTGATATTATTATTAATATTATATATAATTATATTATTATAGTGTATAATACTGTATATAGTGTATACTGCACGAATCAAGAAGAGGGCCGTGAAAATATTTGCAGACCCCTCACATCCTGGACATAAACTGTTTCAACTCCTACCCTCAAAACGACGCTATAGAGCACTGCACACCAGAACAACTAGACACAAGAACAGTTTTTCCCCCCTGAAACGCCGTCACTCTGCTAAACAAATAATTCCCTCAACACTGTCAAACTATTTACTGAATCTACTCTACTATTAATCTTCTCATAGTTCCCATCACCAATCTCTTTCCATTTATGACTGTATGACTATAACTTGTTGCTGGCAATCCTTATGATTTATATTGATATATTGATCATCAATTGTGTTGTAAATGTTGTACCTTGATGAACGTATCTTTTCTTTTATGTACACTGAGAGCATCTGCACCAAGACAAATTCCTTGTGTGTCCAATCACACTTGGCCAATAAAATTCTATTCTATTCTATTCTAATAATAATAATGATGTGTTCCAAAACTTTATTATTATTATTATTTTATTTTATTTACACAAAATGACAGTATACACAGCAAACGAGATAACTATGCTGGATTTCATATCACAGATCACTAGTCAAACGCTTCCCAAGCGTTTAGAATTGCGTGATGTATCGGCGAATTATGCGAGCAGATCCCAGTAAGGTGGCCTTCTGCAGCTGACCAATGGTGTTATTATTATTATTATTCGGCATCTTTATTATGTAGGATGGAATAGAATTTTATTGGCCAAGTGTGATTGGACACACAAGGAATTTGGTCCGTATTTTCTCAGTGTACATAAAAGATACGTTCGTCAAGAATCATAAGGTACAACATTTAATGATAGTCATAGGGTACAAATAAGCAATCGCCCGTGTTATTACAATTAAAAGGGTGACTGGATCAGTGGTGGGTTTCAAACACTTGTACTACCGGTTCTGTGGGTGTGGCTTGATGGGTGTGGCATGGCTTGGTGGGTGTGGCTTGGTTGGCGTGGCAGGGAAAGGTTACGGCAAAATCTCCATTTCCTCCCCATCAACTGGAACTTTTTTTTAATTATTTATTTACATTTATACCCCGCCCTTCTCCGAAGACTCAGGGCGGCTTACAGTGTATAAAGCAATAGTCTCATTCTATTTGTATATTTACAAAGTCAACTTATTGCCCCCCCAACAATCTGGGTCCTCATTTTACCTACCTTATAAAGGATGGAAGGCTGAGTCAACCTTGGGCCTGGTGGGACTAGAACCTGCAGTAATTGCAGTAATAAATATGATGGCTTCAACACTCCTTGTAAGCGACGGAAAACAGCCCCCTCCTGTGCTTAAAGCACGTTTAGCAGCCACAAATAAGAAAGAAACCCTTTTAGTGGCAATTTAAGGTTATTACTGTGTCTTTTAAGGGACATGATGGCTCAGTGGCTAAGACCCTGAGCTTGTTGATCGAAAGGTCGGCAGTTCAGTGGTTCAAATCCCTAGCGCCGCGTAATGGGGTGAGTTCCCGTGACTTGTCCCAGCTTCTGCCAACCTAGCAGTTCGAAAGCACGTAAAAAAATTGCAAGTAGAAAAATAGGAACCACCTTTGGTGGGAAGGTAATAGCATTCCGTGTGCCTTTGGCGTTGAGTCATGCTGGCCACATGACCACGGAGACGTCTTCGGACAGCGCTGGCTCTTCGGCTTTGAAACGGAGATGAGCACCGCCCCCTAAAGTCGGGAACGACTAGCGCATATGTGCGAGGGAAACCTTTACCTTTGCCTTACTGTGTCTTTTATTAAAATTCTTATTAAAATGAAAAGGGCAATTGGAGTCCCAGGCATTGCTGAACAGAAGGAAACCTGCTTCAAAAGCCTCAAACCAAGTTAAAAAGGCCTATATGATGGTTCAACGCTAATGTTAAGGGACAGAAAACGGTGCCCTCCTGTGGTCAAGGCACATTCAGCAGCCACAAAAAAGGAATACACTTTTAAAGGGATTTTAAAGCTTTTATCCTGTACCTTCATTATTTAAAGCTGTATTATTAAAATTAAAACAGGAGACCCCTGTGCTGCAGAAGGTTGAAAACACTTAAACCAAGTTTTAAAAGCCTATGATGGTTCAATGCTAATATAAGGGACAGAACACAGTGCCCTCCTTTGGTCAAAGCAGGTTTAGCTGCCACAAAAAGAAATTAAAGCCCTTTAGTGGAATTACAAAATTACTTTTATTAAAATACTTATTATTAAAAAATAATAGGGAAATTGGAGTCCCAGGCACTGCTGCCCAGGCACAGAAGAAGGACACCTGCTTCAAAAGCCTCAAACCATGTTAAAAAGGCCTATGATGGCTTCAGTGCCAATGCTAAGGGACAGAAAACGGCGCCATCCTGTGGTCAAACTACGCTTAGCAGCCACAAAAATATAAAAATTCAATAAATAAATAAAAAAAAAAGAAATCCAGGCAGCCGACTTAGTACAATTTAGTGACCAAAAGCAACTTGTGTGAGCATTTCTCACACTTATGACCTTTTGCAGCATTTCCACAATCGCAATATTCGGGTGCTTGGGAACTGGTGCCAAATTTATGATGGTTGCAGTATCCTGGGGACAGGTTGCGGACCTGACAACACTCGATGGGAAAGCTGGAATCACTTAACACCTGGGTTACCCACTTAACAAGTGCACTGATTCAGTTAACAACTGTGGCAAGGAAGGCCGTAAAATGGGGCAAAATTCACTTAATCTCTGTATCATTTAACAACAGCAGTGTTGAGATCAATTGTGTTGAGATTCAACTTAATGTCAGACTGTCTCTGATTATATTTAGGAAAGAAAACACCTTGACCTCATTTGAAAATAAAGAAAAGTACTTTTACTAAATACATCTGGACTACAGCCGTGTAAAGTTGAATCTGAGACCAAATATGGCCAACATCCCATATCCCCTCGTTAGTCCCTCCTCCCCCCCAAAAGGTCAGGCAGGACTGAGCCAATGCCAGCTCCCTCTCGCCCCCCCCCAATCTTCTTTCGAAGGTCTCTGGCTGCTTGAAAAGCCCACCCGTCTGGTCTTCATGCTGATTTCAAACCTAGCCTCCCCCCCCCTTCTCCTTTTTTATGTCAGATGACTCTTAAAGGGCCCTCTTCCTTTTAACCTGAATAGGATAGTAATACACCTTAAGTCCATGAGCTATTCTACAACAAACATAATGACATTGCAATTTAACTACTAAATATAAAATGCACATATAGAAGTGAAGATTGGAGTGGAGGCTGGCAGTGGTCTTAAGTCGAGGACTACCTGTATATCTTTTTAAAGGCATTTTAAGGTTAGTGTTCATTATCTGTATTATTAATAGCGTTAACTATTAAAATTATCAGGGTAAAAGGAGGCCCAGAAGAGGGAAACCTTAAAAATCCTTAAGCCCGGTTGAAAATGCCTTATGATGGCTTCAAAGCTAATGCCAAGGGGCAGAAAACAGTGCCCTCTTGTGGTCAAAGCAGGACTAGGTTCGACATGATAGCATTCCAATATTTGAGGGGTTGCCACAAAGAAGAGGAGGGGGGGGGTGTCAACCTATTTTCCAAAGCCCCTGAAGGCAGGACAAGAAACAACGGATGGAAACTAATCAAGGAGAGAAGCAACCTGGAATTAAGGAGAAACTTCCTAACAGTGAGAATAATTAACCAATGGAACAGCTTGCCACCAGAAGTTGTGGATGCTCCAACACTGGAAGTTTTTAAGAAGAGACTGGACAACTACTTATCACATAGGGCAGTGATGGCAAACCTTTTTGCCATCGCATGCCAGTAGAGGGGCGGGGGTCGCATGCATGTGCCCACACCCATAATTCTATGCACCCCACCCCCATGCATGCGACCCCCCCCCCAGCTCCTGGCACATGATGGCCCAGTAGGCCTGTTTTTCTCTCTCACTTGACTTCAGAACCTTTCTAGGAGTCAGGGGGGCAAAAAAGGCCTTCTCCCCCTCCGGGAGGCCGAAAATGACCCGTTTGCCAACTTCCAGTTGGACCAGAAGGCCTGTTTTTTGGTGTCCCCAGCCTCCAGGGCCTGTCTAGGAGTCTGGGGAGGGCGAAAACTGCCTCCCCCCTCCCCCGGAGGTCCTCTGGATGCCAGAAACGGGCCGTTTGCCAACTTCTGGGGGGGACTGGAAGGCCCAAAAATCAGCTAGCCGGCGTGTGCACATGCGTGCCGGAGCTGAGCTCACGTGCCCACTGATATGGCTACGCGTGCCACCTGTGGCACGCTTGCCATAGGTTCACCACCAGGGATATAGGGTTTCCTGCCTGAGCAGGTGGTTAGACTAGAAAACCTCCAAGGTGCCTTCTGTTATTTATCAATCATATTACCCTGTATCCCCCCAAATAAGACATCCCCTGATAATAAGCCCAATCGGGCTTTTGAGCGCATGGCAGTAAGGCCAAGCGCTTATTTCAGGGTTCAAAAAAATATAAGACAGGGTCTTATTTTCGGGAAAACACGGTACTAGGGCAACAAGAGGTCTGGGTGCTGCAAAACAGACACAGAAGGAAACCAGCTAAAATCCCTTTAAACCAGTGGTTCTCAACCTTTATAGTCCTGCGACCCCTTTAATACAATTCCCCACGATGTGGCGACCCCAACAGAAAAAAAGCGCCAAACTGTTTTTTTTTTAATTTATCGCGCCTGAAGCCGTATTGGCTAGCGATCTGAACTGCTTGCGATTGCCTTGAAGACGGAGGCATTAAAGCGGAGACTCCTCTCCTATTAAGTTTATGGCGCCTGAAGCCAGATTAGGCTCGCGATTGGGAGTGATTGCAGCTGGCTTGAGAGGGAGACATCAGAGCAAAGATTTCTCTCTTTTTTAATTCATCGCGCTGAAGCCGTATTGGCTAGCGATCTGAACTGCTTGCGATTGCCTTGAAGACGGAGGCATTAAAGCGGAGACTCCTCTCCTATTAAGTTTATGGCGCCTGAAGCCAGATTAGGCTCGCGATTGGGAGTGATTGCAGCTGGCTTGAGAGGGAGACATCAGAGCAAAGATTTCTCTCTTTTTTAATTCATCGCGCCTGAAGCCGAATTCGGCTAGCGTTTGAAGAGCCTGCAGCTGGCTTGTGGAGTCAACCATTGGGGCATGATTCTTCGACTCACAAGTATACTTCCCATATTTCCGATGGTCTTAGGCGACCCCTGGCAAATCGTCATTCGACCCCCAACGGGGTCATGACCCACAGGTCGAGAACCGCTGCTTTAAACGGAGAGTATTAGAAGCTATACTTTGTTATTAAATACTGCCTCCCTGTGGCAACATCTGGGACTGCAGCCATAAAAGCAACTTTGAAAAGGCCTCCGATTATATTAATTTTAGAATAAAAAAATCCAGGTCTGAACCGGCATAAATGAGGATATCGAATTAGGCCACCCTGTTCAACTGGTACACAGTAGCGATCACTTGCATCGACTGCCAGCCTGCTTCCGATCTCCCTTGGATTTCTCGCAGGCTTCCCCTTTGACTAATGGGATTGCCATCCATCGAGCAATGTGGTGGTTTATGACCGCATCGCTTGGCAACGGAAATGCCTAATTCTTCGCCTTTAGCTGAGAACCACCGGGAGGGGCAGTTTTTTCAGAGAGAGCCTTCAGCCACTCAGAATGGAGGTCCTGCTTCGTTTCCCTTTTTAATGCCTGTTCTTACAAACCTTCATGTCATCCGTCTTGTCGAACAATGGGTGTGGTCAGGTCCCTATAAAAGAACGTTCCTTAAAATGCTGCCCTGCTGCTGTAGATGAGGAAGCCGCCGAGGTGACCGAAAAGGCCGAAACTGTCTCCACTTCTGTGACATTAACCAGAAACAAATCCCGGGAAAAGGGGATGGAATGGCGTCTTTTTATTTTGCAAAAGATGGAACAAAGGTGGAAGAGAAATAACGGCACGGAAGCGGAGGGAGGTCAGCCCCACTGGATTTGGGGTGTGTGTGTTTCTTTTTTGTTGGGCTTCCAGGCTTGTCCACAAACGGAAGGAGAAGCCCCTCTTCTCCCCCTTCTGGCCTATTCTCGGTCCAGAAACATGTCCCCCCCAATTTGGACTCGGCGATTCGGTGGCGCTCCGAGGGTGCCAGGACCTCCGATGGGATGCTCTGGTCGAGTCTCAGTCGGATTTCTCCTTCTCCTTCATGTGTAGAAACACAATGCTAAACAAGAAGAGGCCCACCATCATGGAGAAGGCGCTGGCGTAGTACGGATAAGCGGAAGGGATGAAGCGCTCGTACTGCGTGTGCTGCAGAGGGCGGACGGACACCTGGCCAGATGGGGAACAAGGAATTAGTACCAGGAATGGACTTTTTGTGACTCCACCTGGAAGGCGGCGAACTTCAGGGGTCCAAGTGAGCAACAGCAGCAGCCTGGCCTATGTGCATGTAGTCCTTTGTTTCCGACAACTATAAACGATGTGATAACTCGGCAACTGTCAACTCTGCTAGCAAATCTCCAAGCCAGATTCTCTGAAAGCCTCCAGCTGGGCCATAGAGACCGGCACATCTGTAATTCAGCACTCTGTCCCCCTCAGCCCCCAAACCCATCTGGAGATGTTCTGACCTAAGCGTTCCCAAACCACAAAGCAGACTCCTTGTCCCGACAAAAAAACCCTTTTATTAAGTTACTGTGAATTCCTCTTCTTCACATCCAGCAAAGTCTTTCAAGGGAGAATTTAGAGTCACAGACCTTATCTGGCTTGGAGAGCTGCCAGGCCAATATCTTCAAAACTTGGCAAGGAGACACAAACCAATTAAGTCAACTAATTGCCTCCTGCAAACTCCACTCCCCTTTCGCTCCTCTTTTATTCCCCCTGGGAAGGGCCCTTCATTGTCCACCCATGGCCTTACTCCCAAGTCGATCCTTGTTCTTTAGCTGTTCCCTTCATCTGGCCACTCTGTGCATGCGCACACTGGGAACAGGCTCCAGCTGTTCATCTGCTTCACTGCTGTCTGATTCCAAAGGCAGCTGATAACTGGCATCCGGCCCTTGCCTCCTCTCTGCTCCTCCCATTCCTCTGCCTCTCTGCTGTCTGCCTCTGAAGGCTCCGGAGTCTGTACATCGCTCCCAGATGGCCCTGGCCCCCTCTCTGCCTCTGATGCAGAGCCCTCATCAGAGCCTTCCCCAGACTCCAGGACTGGCCCACGTTCCTCCTCACTTTCTGAATCTGCTGCCAGCTCTGCTGGCTGCTGGCGGGCCACAACAGGAGAGAGGAGGGTGTCCTCCTCCACCTATTTTAGTTCCTGAGCCAGACGTAGAGAGTACAGGGATTCTCACCCAGCTACTTCAGCCGGCAAACGGTTCAGATGAGCAAGGAAGACACCGAGGCTCCACAGAAAAGCCGGCTGCTATATTTAGGGCAAGTGAACTATCTGGGTGTTCCTTCAAGGAAGTTGTGCGCCTCTGTATGTGCCCCGTGCAAACTCTGCCCAGCCAATCTTTTGAGTGGCAGCCTATTTCTGAAGCCGCTGAAGTCTCTGATCAAAGGGGAAGGAAAAGAATTACCTGAGTGGAAGAGTAGAGGTGCGTGTAGCCAAGACGGTTGTAGTCCACTTTGAACTGGAACACTCCGTAGACATCTGGCAACTTGAACTGGACACTGTACTTTCCACCTGGAAGCCAAGCAACAGTTTTGGCATCGGAGCAATTCTCGGACCCTTCCCCAGCCTGCTGCAGGTCTACAAGCTTTTGACAGGGCACCGTGAGTTTGCTCTTCTGGCGACTGCTTTATGTTTCGTGAGGCAGACATCCCTGATAAAAGCTACTCATGGTTGGTTGGGTGGTGGGGGGGCAAGGAGCTTCCAGCCCCTCACCCCTCCAAGTGCTGACCGATCAGGGATCTGCACGCAGCCAGCTTTTTTTAAAAATGTATATATATTTTTTTAATGGACAGTGTGTGGATGAGTTTCTAACCCGGCACAAAGAACCGGCGTCTATGCATGTCAAAGATCAAGCTAGCGCAGTGGTTCTCAACCTTTATAGTGCTGTGACCCCTTTAATGCAATTCCCCATGATGTGGCGACCCCAACTGTAATATTATTTTCGTTTTGAATTTATTGCGCCTGAAGCCGTATTGGCTAGCGATCTGAACTGCTTGCGATTGCCTTGAGGACGGAGGCATTAAAGCGGAGACTCCTCCCCTATTAAGTTTATGGCGCCTGAAGCCAGATTAGGCTAGCGATTGGGAGTGATTGCAGCTGGCTTGAGAGGGAGACATCAGAGCAAAGATTTCTCTCTTTTTTAATTCATCGCGCCTGAAGCCGAATTCGCCTAGCGATTTGAAGAGCCTGCAGCTGGCTTGTGGAGTCAACCATTGGAGTGCGATTCTTCGACTCGCAAGTATACTTCCCGTATTTCTGATGGTCTTAGGCGACCCCTGGCAAATCGTCATTCGACCCCCAATGGGGTCACGACCCACAGGTTGAGAACCGCTAAGCTAGCGTTAAGCGAAAGCCGCCTCACCGTTTTTCTTGAGGAAGGTCCTCACAAAGGGATCGATGCGGACAAACTCCAACTGAATATCGTCGCCGTCAAAGGGAACCCACTTCCCATCGGACAGCTTTTCTATGACGACGCTGTACTCCTGCAACACAGGGCGCCATTGAAATAAAGTTAAAAACAACCACAAACAACCAGCGCCAGGAGCTCCCGAGGTTTTGCGGTAGAGAGAAGATGCTCAGCTCTTACCACCAAGTCGGTGACGGTGTAGGCGCTTGGAGGCGCCTTCTCGCCCACCCGATGGTGAGCCACCTCTCCCACACGCAGCACCCCTTCCTCCTTGAAGACCCAACGGGACAAGGCCATGGCCAGCTCGTAATTCCCCGTTTGGGGGTACCTAAAGTAGAAAAGTCAAGTTCTTCAGTCCGCTTACCCCAATGTCGGGAGTTCATTTTCTCTGCCAACCAATCACTTATTGTGCAGGCTCTATTTACTGAATCTGCACTACTATTAATCGTTTCATAGTTCCCATCACCCATCTCTTTCCACTTATGACTGTATGACTATAACTTGTTGCTGGCAATCCTTATGATTTATATTGATATATTGACCATCATTTGTGTTGTAAATGTTGTACCTTGATGAACGTATCTTTTCTTTTATGTACACTGAGAGCATATGCACCAAGACAAATTCCTTGTGTGTCCAATCACACTTGGCCAATAAAAATTCTATTCTATTCTATTCTATTCTATTCTATTCTATTCTATTCTATTCTATTCTATTCTATTCTATTCTATTCTATTCTATTCTATTCTATTCTCTGCTTGCCTGCCTGGCCCCTGGGAGCATCCAGCTGGAGGAGGTGGTTGGAGGAAAAGCACTGGGCTGCATCTGAAGCAGCAAGTGCAGGGAAGACCCTTCTCGGAGGGCACCTCAGATTTATGTCAAAGGGTGCTCAAACCATCAAGTTTATATAGCACTTATATATATATGCATGGGACACAGTGGTTCAGTGGGTAAGACGCTCAGTGGGTAAGACGCTGAGCTTGTCGATCGAAAGGTCGGCAGTTCAGTGGTTCAAATCCCTAGTGCCACGTAACAGGGTGAGCTCCCGTTTCTTGTCCCAGCTTCTGCCAACCTAGCAGTTCGAAAGAACGTAAAAAATGCAAGTAGAAAAATAGGGACCACCTTTGGTGGGAAGGGAACAGTGTCCTGCACGCCTTGAGTCATGCCGGCCACATGACCATGGAGATGTCTTCGGACAGCGCTGGCTCTTCGGCTTAGAAACAGAGATGAGCACCGCCCCCTAGAGCCAGAAACGACTAGCACACATGTGCGGGGGAAACTTTACTTTTACCTAGCACTTATATACCGCTTCACAGTGCTTTCAAGCCCTCTTTAAGCTGTTTAGAGTCAGCCTCTTGCCCCCAATAATTTGGGTCTTCATTTTACTGACCTTGGAAGGATGGAAGGCTGAGTCAACCTTGAGCCTGGTGAGATTCGAACTGCCAAATTACAGTCAGCTGGCAGTCAGCAGAAGTAGCCTGCAGTACTGTATTTCTAACCACTGTGGCTCTTATAAGTACAACTTTCTTTCAAGATGGCGCCGACGAAGGCTGCCTCGGTGAAATGCTCTCTAATTGTTTCTTTATTTCTAATTGTTCTCTGTGACTCACTACGGATTTCCTACTCACGAGACCATCTGCTAAAAATTAAGGAACATTTCTTTAAGGAGCAGCTTTCTTCGATCTCACCCCCACCTGTCTTTACAAACACGGAGGAGATTCTAATACAGGAGGAGGCAATTCCCACGGAGCCATGAATTACCAAAAAAAACAAACGACGAAAGCGACAGAAAAGAGGTAAACGAGCTGGGATCTTAAACAGATTAAGAAGTCGCATTAAAACTCCTCTGCCCTCAATTTTCCTAACAAATATATGCTCACTTGCAAATAAGATGGGTGAAATACTCCTCTTAAACAAATACTATTCTGATTTTCGCAATTCAGCAGTCCTATGCTTCTCTGAAACCTGGTTAAATGAATCAGTTGAAAATAGCAGCCTGAACATTCCAGGGTTTCAATTTGAACGATCAGACAGGATTCCAGAAACATCTGGTAAAAAGAAAGGAGGAGGCTTATGCCTATATATTAGCAGAAACTGGTGTCAAGATTTAAAAGTAATTTACAAATTCTGTGACAACAATTTAGAGACTCTAATTATCAACTGCAAACCTTACTATTCGCCTCGTGACAAATTCCTTGTGTGTCCAATCACACTTGGCCAATAAAAATTCTATTCTATTCTATTCTATTCTATTCTATTCTATTCTATTCTATTCTATTCTATTCTATTCTATTCTATTCTTCTATTCTATTCTATTCTATTCTATGAACTCTAGCTGACCAAATCATGGAGGCTGAAGCCAAACACCCTGATTCACTGGCCATTGTTTTGGGAGATCTAAACAAGGCAAACTTAAAGAAAGAGCTACCAAAATACTTTCAGCATGTCAATTGTCCCACCAGAGGCAAGAATACTCTAGACCATTGCTACACAACACTAAAAGATGCTTATCGGTCTTTACCACGTGCAGCTGTAGGACACTCTGATCATTGCATGATTCACCTTGTACCTGCTTACAGGCAAAGACTTAAAGCCACAAAACCAATAATTAAATCAGTGAAGACCTGGACGGAGGAATCAGAATTAAAGCTACAGGCATGTTTTGACTGCACTGATTGGAATATTTTTAAAGATACCTCTGCGGACCTGGATGAACTCACAGATACTGTAACATCATATGTCAGCTTCTGTGAAGACCTATGTGTACCTACAAGGAACTTGCGAATATACAGTAACAACAAACCTTGGTTTACACCTAAACTTAAGCAGCTACGACATTCCAAAGAGGAAGCCTACAGAAAAGGTGATAAAATGCTGTACAATGAGGCCAGTAATGCACTAACAAGGGAGATAAGAGCAGCAAAAAGAAGCTACTCTGAAAAGCTAAAGAATCAGTTTTCAGCAAATGAACCAGCAAACATGTGGAAAACTCTTAAAAATATCACCGGCTATGGCAAACCTCCTTCCCAGGCTGAAGGTAATCAACAACTGGCAGATGACCTGAATGAGTTTTACTGCAGGTTTGAAAGGAAACTACAGCCACCTATCTCCACAACCCCCATCTCAGACACACCAACAACAGCCAAGCCTCCTACAACTGACCCCATTTCATTGGGTTCACAACCCCTAGTGATCACAGAAAAGAAGTGCAGGACCTATTTCACAGACAAAAGCCAGGAAAAGCTCCAGGCCCAGACAAGATAACTCCTTCTTGCTTAAAAGTCTGTGCTGACCAATTGGCCCGCATCTTCACCCATATTTTCAATAAATCACTAGAGATGTGTTATGTTCCTTCTTGCTTCAAACGCTCTACCATCATCCCAGTGCCGAAGAAGCCCACCATCAAGGAACTGAATGACTACAGACCAGTTGCTCTAACATCTGTAGTCATGAAAACCTTTGAAAGGCTAGTGCTTTCCTACTTGAAAACCATCACGGATCCGCTGTTAGACCCCTTGCAATTTGCATACCGAGCAAATAGATCAACAGATGATGCTGTTAATATGGCTCTGCACTACATCCTACAACATCTTGAGTCTCCAAAGACCTATGCAAGGGTCCTTTTTGTAGACTTTAGTTCAGCATTCAATACCATCATTCCAGACATTCTTCTAACTAAGCTAAACCAGCTACAGGTACCGGAACAGACTTGTAAGTGGATCACAAGCTTCCTAACAAACAGGAAGCAGCAGGTGAAGCTAAGCAAGATCACATCAAATACCTGTACAATTAGCACAGGGGCCCCCCAAGGCTGTGTGCTCTCCCCACTTCTCTTCTCTCTGTATACCAATGACTGCATCTCCAATGATCCATCTGTTAAGCTACTGAAGTTCGCAGATGACACAACAGTGATTGGTCTCATTCGAGACAATGATGAATCCGCATATAGACGAGAGGTCGAACGACTAGCCTTGTGGTGCAACCAAAACAATCTGGAACTGAACACACTCAAAACCGTAGAAATGGTGGTAGACTTTAGGAAACACCCCTTCATTCTTCCACCTCTCACAATACTTGACAACACAGTATCAACAGTAGAAACCTTCAAATTTCTGGGTTCTATCATATCGCAAGATCTCAAATGGACAGCTAAGATCAAAAACATCATTAAAAAAGGACAACAAAGAATGTTCTTTCTGCGCCAACTCACTAAGCTCAAACTGCCCAAGGAGCTGCTGATTCAGTTCTACAGAGGAATTATTGAGTCTGTCATTTGCACCTCTATAACTGTCTGGTTCGGTTCTGCAACCCAACAAGAAAAACAGACTTCAGAGGATAATTAGAACTGCAGAAAAAATAATTGCTACCAACCTGCCTTCCATTGAGGACCTGTATACTACACGAATCAAGAAGAGGGCTGTGAAAATAATTGCAGATCCCTCGCATCCTGGACATAAACTGTTTCAACTCCTACCCTCAAAACGACGCTATAGAGCACTGCACACCAGAATAACTAGACACAAGAACAGTTTTTCCCCGAAGGCCATCACTCTGCTAAACAAATAATTCCATCAACACTGTCGAACTATTTACTGAATCTGCACTACTATTAATCGTCTCATAGTTCCCATCACCAATCTCTTTCCACGTATGACTGTATGACTATAACTTGTTGCTGGCAATCCTTATGATTTATATTGATATATTGACTATCAATTGTGTTGTAAATGTTGTACCTTGATGAACATATTTTTTTTTTTATGTACACTGAGAGCATATGCACCAAGACAAATTCCTTGTGTGTCCAATCACACTTGGCCAATAAAAATTCTAGTCTATTCTATTCTACAACCACAACTGAGCCCAAAATTTATGTTGCAGTGTGAGAAAGTGTTAAGTGAGCATTGCCCCATTTTACGACTTTCCTTGCCACTTCTGTTAAGTGAATCAGTGTGGTTCTTCAATTAAAACAGGACGGTCATGAGGTGAGAAAACCGCTCAAAGTTAAAACGACACCCCAAAAAAGTGACTTTATGACCAAAGTCACTTTTTTGGGGTGTTGTTTTAACTTTGAGCGGTCACTAAGTGAACTGATGTAAGTCGAGGACTACTTGCATAAGGTGACAAATTTTCTTTTTGTTTGTTTTTGAGAGGGATGCCGAACAGACTTGTTTAGAGAGTCAACCGTGTGAAACCAGCCCTGCCTTCCTGCCCCCTTCCCACATCTCCGTTTCGGAGCTAAGCCGACAACAAGAGCCGCCTGCCTTTGAGAGCCTGCCGCCGCCTTCTGCACCGACGATGTGAAGAAGGCGTCACTGAAGAAATCCAGGGAGCCACTGAAGACCACGCGGGCATTATTCCGGGCCTGCAGGCCAGCGATCAGGAGGGTGTTCTTTCCGACAGCATGAGGGTACTGAAGAGAGAGAGAGAGAGAGAGAGAGAGAGAGGGAGGGAGGGAGGGAGAGGGAGAGACTGGTTTTTACAATACTCTTCTAATATTTGAACATTCTTAATTGCATCCTTGTTTTTTAGTACTTTTGTTTTTTTAAAAAAAGAAGCCAAGTTGTATACAGATACATGTGCAAACACCCTCCTCTTTTCAGAAAACCCAGTGTTGGGGCCTGTCGGCTGCCAGCCCCTCCAGCAGCTGAATCAGAAGAGGAGGCGGTGGCTTGGGAGTGTTGTGGTCCGCCAGCAGCCTGCGGAGCTGGCAGCGGAGTCGGACAGTGAGGAGGCTGGGGAGGACAATGGGCCAGTCCTGGAGTCAGGGGAAGGCCTGGACGAGGGCTCTGCGTCGGAGGCTGAGGTGGTGCCAGGGCCATCTGGGAGTGATGCACAGACTCCGGAGCCTCCAGAGGCAGACAGCAGAGAGGCAGAGGAACAGGAGGAACCTGTTCCTAGTGCATGCATGCGAAGAGCTGCCAGAAGGCAAGAGCAGCTGAAGCAAAAATGACGACTCAGGAGTAAGGCCAAGAGATGATTGGCCCCTCCCATAAGGCTTAAAAGAGCAGCAACGGCTCTTGGGCTCTTTGAAGGAAAGCAACATTGCTACAATTGTTTCTTGTTGGCTTCTCTTGTTTCTAAACTTCATGGGGCTTTGCCAAGAAAAGCCTTTGGCAGGGTGCCAAAGAAGACAAAGGTTTGTGATAAGGCTGAAGGACTTTTTCTGAAGGATTTGTTTTGGAATTAATTTGGACTAAGATGAGACTGAAGTAATTCTCAGTGTTCTAATAAAATATGTTTGTTTAGGACTGATTGTGTCTGGTAATAACTACTTGGACCTAGGTCACAACAGGGAGTCAGGGTCAGCATCAAGGCAACCTGGGAGCTCCAAGGGGGAAGAGGGGATGGAGCTGGCAGAGAAAGAGAGACAGAGGCGAAGCCTGGGCCATCCGTCAACCCTCAGATGGAGAGGCAACAGCCCCCAGGTCTGGAGGTGGCTGATGAGGAAGAGGAGGAACAGCTGGGTCCAGTGCCTGACGCGCGGATGCACAAAGGAAGAGGAGAGGAGAGCAGTGGAAATCTATGGGCCGGTCCTTGGGGCTAAAGAGCCACCACTGCTAGCGAAGCCCCACCCTAGCTCTGGGATAAAAGGCAGGGGGCGGAGATGAATAGATGTGGCAGACAACTATTCATCTCCCTGCTGGACAGACGTGTTAGCCTGCTGTGAAAGACAGAGAGACTTTTTGCTGGGGCTGCTGGTGCTCCTAATAAAGAAATGATTGCTTCAACTCCAGAGGGTTTGTCGTGTTTGGGGAGCTGGGTCAGAACACTCAGGAAGAGGGATTCAAACCATGAGGTTGTCTGAAGTCTTTCCAGAAGGGAGAAAGCGTTGCCCAACAACCGACCACTCACAACAATGGTGCAGATCAGAAGCAGAAACTGGAAGTGGGTGGGTGGGTGGGCATAAGAGAAGCCTCAGAAGCTAGCCGTTCTGAAGGGGGCTCAGGAGGCACCGCACAAGTGGGGCTAAAAAAACGGACAGGAGCAGCGGAACCCAACCCCCCCCCCACCAAACTCTTTCCAATGGATTGGGAAGCCCAAGTCCCACATACCTGGGTGATAGCTTTGTCGGGAAAGAAGGAATATGAAGTTGAGGAGCCGGTGAGAATATCAAGGACCAAAGGGTTGTCGGGATCAGCCACCATCCTGGGAAAGAAAAGGGTTCGTGAGTGGAAGTGGGCAAGCTGGGGGGGGGGGGAGGTTGTCTCCTGCTGGGTGGGCACAGGACTTACCCGACTCCCCTGAAAAGAATGGGGTTATGGGGCTTCTTCCCCACAATCGTGGGAGCCTTAAGGAGATTCTCAGGGTCTGCGACGATCAGGGTGTGCTGCAGAGGAGAAGAAAGGGATACTTGCTGAATTTTCCTTGGCAGGTTCCTGACTCAAGCTAGGAGCAGGTGGATCGTAAGGACAGCAGCAGCCAAATGGACCTCCTGTGCTCTTGTCCTGCTTACCTGCCCTGGGTCAGAGACGTCATAGTTGTGATGGTCAATCACACCTGTCTTCTCCTCATCAAATTCGATCCCGCATTCACTTCCCAATTCTCGAAGGGGATCACCTAAGGACGATTAAAAAGCCCGTTTGTTCCTTTGGACTAAAAAGGGAGCACCTTTTCCTCTCACCTGCTGTTGTGCTCCGCCAGCAGCCTGCGGAGCGGGCAGCAGAGTTGGACAGTGATGAGGCTGAGGAAGAACATGGGCCAGTCCTGGAGGCTGGGGAAGGCCCAGATGAGGGCTCTGCATTGGAGGCAGAGATGAGGCCAGGGCCATCTGGGAGTGATGTGCGGACTCCAGAGCTTCCAGAGACTGACAGTAGTGAGGCAGAGGAACGGGAGGAGCCTGTTCCTAATGCACGCATGAGAAGAGCTGCCAAAAGGCAAGAGCAGCTAAAGCAAAGAGGACAACTCAGGAATAGGGCCAAGAGATGACTGGCTCCTCTTATAAGGCTTAAAACAGACCAGCAACGGCTCTTGGGCTCTTTTTCGGAAAATGTTGATAGACTTGCTTCTTGTCTTGCTGCATTTATTTCTTCTCGACGTCTTCTGCTTCTGAACTTTTGTCAAGAAAAGCCTTTGGCAGTTTGCCTAGCTAGACCAAGGTTGGTGGTAAGACTGAAGAATTGTGTTATGAAGAATTTGCTTTGATTTAGTTTGGACGATGCTGAGAATGAATTAATTCTCAGCTGTTTTAATAAAGTCTGTTTGTTTTTGAACTGAGTGCGTCTAATATTACCTACTTGGGCCTGGGTCACACCTGCCACCTAAAATGGTTTTCTAATATGCTGGGGAGACACTTAAATCCATCTGTACCGTCAAAAGGCACCAAAGAGTCCTCGTCTTTCTTTTTTGATTAATCTCACTTATTTTATAAAAAGATGCAGACTTCTAGAACTACATGGCCCAGAAGCAAGTCTAAGTGCCTTTCTCTGACAATAGCTACAAAACAGAAGGAGTGAATAACGATTGGTTACTTTTCTCCAGCAGTATAAAGCTTTTAACTTTGCACCAACTGCTTAAAACCCGGATGTTCTCCCAGGCCCTAAGTAGGACGGACTTTTGTCATTTGGCTTTGGCCGGCCTTGAGATTGAAATAATAAAAAGAATAAGTGGGGGTGGGTGGATTCTCTTTTTAAGTTGGAGACAAATCTGTTCCGCTGCGCCTGTTTCACTGACCGATATCTGAACTGGCAGCCACAAGGACATTTCCACCCCCATCGATGAAAGCCGCAATGGTCTCCACGTTGATGTTGCCTCCAAAATCTGAAACACAATGGCCGGGAGGGTTAAATTTCTTGTCACACGGTCAAAATGTTTATAGTAATACAATATGCCAGCTAGCAAGTGTGCAAGCAAACAAGTGTGAAGCCCTGACAAAGGAACAAGTAGCTCTTGCGCTTCAGTGAACGCTCTCAGCTCTGCCCGTCATGTATTATCATTATCTTGTAACTGGTATTATTACTATTACCGGTACTATTATTATTGTTGTTAATCTTCAATTCGATTCACAGTCTGGGACTGGTAAAAACAGTTCCAAGTCATAACCAAGGACCTAAGAGCTATTAAGGTAGCGTCTGAGTATACAGGTAGTCAGAAATGCATCACAAATACCATTGACTGGTGCTAATGGTTGATACGAGTTGCTGCCAACGTACTATGTACCAACCAAGTACCTTCTTAAGATGTACCATGTTCCAAGTGTTGTTATTATTATTATTATATTATTCATTAAACATGAAATTCAGTCAACTGAACATTCAGAAATGCATCACAAATACGATTAACTGATGCTAATGGTTGATACGGGTTGCTGCCAGCATCCTAGGTATCAACCAAGTACCTTCTTAAGATGTATGATGTTCCGAGTATTACTATTACTATTATTATTATTATTATTATATACTTTATTCATTATACATGAAACTCAGTCAACTGAGCATTCAGAAATGCATCACAAATACCATTGACTGGTGCTAATGGTAGATACGGGTTGCTTCCAGCGTCCTAGGGATCAACCAAGTATCTTAAGATGTGCAATATTCCAAGTATTATTATTATTATTATTATTATTATTATTACATACTTTATTCATTAAACATGAAACTCAAGTCAACATTTAAAAATGTGTCACAAATACGATTGACTGGTGCTAATGGTTGATACGGGTTGCTGCCAGCATCCTAGGGATCAACCAAGTATCTTAAGATGTACGATATTCCGAGTATTATTATTATTATTATTATTATTATTATTATTATTATTATTATTATTATTATTACATACTTTATTCATTAAACATGAAACTCAAGTCAACATTTAAAAATGTGTCACAAATACGATTGACTGGTGCTAATGGTTGATACGGGTTGCTGCCAGCATCCTAGGGATCAACCAAGTATCTTAAGATGTACGATATTCCGAGTATTATTATTATTATTATTATTATTAGTAGTAGTAGTAGTAGTAGTAGTATTACATACTTTATTCATTAAACATGAAACTCCGTCAACATTTAAAAATGTGTCACAAATACGATTGACTGGTGCTAATGGTTGATATGGGTTGCTGCCAACGTCCTAGGTATCAACCAAGTACTTTCTTAAGATGTACGATGTTCCGAATATTATTATTATTATATACTTTATTCATTATACATAAAACTCAGTCAACTGAGCATTCAGAAATGCATCACAAATACCATTGACTGGTGCTAATGGTAGATACGGGTTGCTTCCAGCGTCCTAGGGATCAACCAAGTATCTTAAGATGTACGATATTCCAAGTATTATTATTATTATTACATACTTTATTCATTAAACATGAAACTCAGTCAACATTTAAAAATGTGTCACAAATACGATTGACTGGTGCTAATGGTTGATATGGGTTGCTGCCAACGTCCTAGGTATCAACCAAGTACTTTCTTAAGATGTACGATGTTCCGAATATTATTATTATTATATACTTTATTCATTATACATAAAACTCAGTCAACTGAGCATTCAGAAATGCATCACAAATACCATTGACTGGAGCTGATGGTTGATACGAGTTGCTGCCAACGTCCCGGGTATCAACCAAGTACCTTCTTAAGATTATTATCATTATCATATTATCATTATTATTATTAACATTTCTTTCACCACCGATGTCGCAATGGGGCCACTCATCGTTCCCCCCCCTCCCCACAGGCGGCAACGGAGCCACTTTCGGGGGGGGGGTGGAGAAGGAAGAAGAGCGACCCGCCGCCTCACCTTCCACCGAGGGGGAGAAGACCACCAGGTTGTCGTAGAGGAACTCCCCGTATTTGATGAGGGACAGGCCGGGGTCGTCCGCCGTCCGGAAGCTCAGGTCAAAACCTCGCTCTGCAGGTGGAAAGGAGAGTAGAGGGAGGCCGCTGCCGCCGCGATCCCTCCGGGAAGGGAGCCCCCCCCCTCCCCACGGGAGCCCCTCCGCCGCGCCCCCCACCGCCTCCCGCTTCGGCTGCCGGACCTGCCAGGCCGCGCAGGAAGAGCGAGTGCGTGTCCTTCAGGTTCATGTTCTCCAGCAGCACCAGCGTTCGCGGGCCGCCCCCGCCGGGCGCCGCAGATGCAACCGCCGCCACCAATCCTGTCACCAAGAGCAACACCGCCGCCGCCATCTTCTCTCTTCCCTCGCTGGGCGCCCCGGAAGCAAACCCGCCTCCCCCCCAATGAGCTGGCAGACCTCGGCCGGAAGAGGCGGGCCGGACCAAGGTGAACCAATGGAGAAAGCAAGAGGAGGCGGGGCCCACCCGTCCGCGTGAGCTAATGAGAAGGAGACACCTCCGTCCCTCCGCCCCGCCCCTTCAATGTTATCGAACGCTCCGCGCTCGCTGCGCCAGGCGGGCTTCGCCCCGCCCTTTCTATCGCCAGCAGCCAATCGGCACACAGGACGCGTGGGACGGCCGCTGGATCGCCGAGGGGAGCGATCGTTGCCGTGGTAACGGAGGCGCGCCCGGGAAGAAAACGAGGCGCAGACTTTGCATTTGAAATACAAATATATATCTATTTTTATATATATATATATATGATTGCAGGAAATCCCTGTACAAACGGGTTTGCATCTGTTAAATATAAACAATGCACCTTCACCACTGAACGCAGCTGCCCAGGAGAAAGCAATACACTGTTCCCAATAAATTACTCACAAAACAGGCACATCCAGCTTCCTATAAATAAGGGGGCATCACTATAAAGACCACGCAGAAATCCAGGCTCCTGATCAAAGGCCTTCGTTCCCACCCACCCCACCCCCACACATACTGGAGAAGAATTGACCAGGAGTGCAAAGGCAGGGAGGCTCAGCTGACCCCCCCCAACCGATTGGTCAATATGTGCCCCATGGCACTCCCTAGATCGGGTGGGAGGGGGGGTTAGGGTTAGGGTCCCACCCAACTCGTGCATCACCCTCTGACTCCAGCAGGAAGAAACCCTGAATTACGACACGACGAGACGAAGAGGCACCCTCCGCGCACAACCCAAAAAGAACCACAACAAAGCCAAGCCACAGGAGTGAGCAGGAAGGGTCATCCAGGGTCTCTGTCCTCTTCGGATGGCACGAACACTAAGAGAAGGACCCGGCTGAGCATCCCTCCACCTCGTGCTGCACAGCCAGAGACCGACTGGCCCCAAACAGCCATGAGGACTTCCGGCGAGTTCGCTCTTCTCCCCAGAGATCTTCGCCCGGCTCGTCTTGCTCCTCGTAACAATGGTTGATTCTTCCTGCATCCAATGAGCAGAAGAGGCCTGCACGAACCCCGGAGTAATTGTCTAACAAGGCTTCCATACTGGGGAATTCTATATTCAAATGCTTGAGGGAGGGGAGAAGGGGGAGACAGTGAGAGAGAAAGAGAAAAGAAAAATATGACAAGACCATACACTTTCATTCCAAGCACCCATGACAAAAATTGATATTGCTGAGTAAAACAGCACGGGGAGATACTGCAAGCGAAGCAATGCCCAATTTAAAAGAGAAATTAAAAACAACAATGGCAACGTGGGCTTAAGGACTGGAAGAAAGGAATCTAGTTCGGCGAGGCTTTGGAAATGTGTATGGTAAAGGTAAAGGTTCCCCTCACACATATATGCTAGTCGTTCCCAACTCTAGGGGGCAGTGCTCATCTCTGTTTCAAAGCCGAAGAGCCAGTGCTGTCCAAAGACGTCTCAGTGGTCATGTGGCCGGCACGACTAAACACCAAAGGTGGTCCCTATTTTTCTACTTGCATTTTTTACATGCTTTTGAACTGCTAGGTTGGCAGAAGCTGGGACAAGTAACGGGAGCTCACCCCGTTACGCATCACTAGGGATTCGAACCGCTGAACTGCGGAAATGTGTGCCGTTGGTCAAAGGAGGGGAAAAAAGAGCAGGAGGGCACTTGAAAACAGCAAGGCCACCCTTGCAAGGAAGAAAGGGCCAAGCAGACAAAGTAAGCTAGCAAACATTCTTACAGCAAGCAATTATTTTGATAACATTGCCACCTTCCCCAATTCTCTCACCTCAACCGAGTACTTTCCCAGCTGGCTGCGGTAAATTTGATATGGAATGACGCCGCAGCGGGTCCTCACTGCCAGGCACCACTGATGGGTAGATCCTGACTCAGCCCACAGAAGAAAAGCCCCCAGCATGTCATTCCTTAGCAGGGCCAGGCCGGCATCTCTGGAAGGAGAGCAAAATGCAAGAAGTAGGGGGCCGAGCAGAAAGGGGGTGGGTCTCTGCAGCCTCCCCCGGGGGGGGGGGCGCGGCACTAAAGGCCTCTGATGCCTCCACACAAAATCCAGCAACCATCCATAGCCGCCTTGCACCAGCAAGTGGGCAGAACCGCCTATGAGGGTCCCAGTGCCATCCGGGGGGTGGGGGGGAGCCCCCCTCTCCTCACCTGTTGATGCCCGCAAAGGACCACACGCTCTCTCTCAGATCGTTCTCGTTTTCTGGCAGGTGAAGCAGGCTCCCTTTGCCATCGCAGCTGGAGGAAACTAGAACCAAAATACACAAAAGAGCCAGGACATTTGGAAGGCTTTCAACGTTTCGCCAAGGTTGTCGCCTAACATGAAAATGTGGCAATGGGGGTGGGTCTTGTGCTGCTGGATCCTGGCACCGATCCAGCCACCCACGCTCGGTTGCTGTTCTGCTAAATAACAGCCATGTTACTTCAACCTGTGATGAAATGCGTAAAAGCTTTTTCCTCGTCACCGGGGAGAAAACCAACCCGACCCTTTCCCCTTGGCGAGACTTTTATCTGCAATGCAGAGCTTCCAAGGTTATCAACGAAGCCGCCTCTGCGCCCCTTTCCTTCCTTGGCTTCCTTCTCTTTCCTCCCCCAGGCTCTTCAAATACTCACATCCTTCCCAGGCGCCCTGCTGAGAGGCCGCCTCAAAGGTACAACCTCGGTAGGCCCCGGAACGAAGGATCTTGCTGCGGATGGCCTTCTTGCGCACCAGAATTGGGGAACAATACGGGTTTCCAGGACGGGCACTCCCCATGCTGCTGCTGCTACTACTGCTTTCCTCCAAGTCCAGTCTCTCTCTCTAGGGGCACAAGCAGGGCAACTGCTGAGCTGGGGGAGGAGGAGAGAATCCAGGAGCCCGGTCCAAAACTGGAGGCCATTTTGCATTGGGTAGGCGTAAACTAGCTGCGGGACACTTAAAAACGGTCCCTTGGGCTGTGAACCGAACTTGAACTCTCAACTGGAAGAACCAGGGCTGCCTTGCTTGACCTGGAAGTTAAGACCCTCGGAGGCACCTGAAGGTTGGGACACGTCTCAGGGGGTCCCCAAGAGAGCCACCGCTGCTGCGGAAAAGGTGAGCTTGGGAAAGCTGAGGCCACTCACCACGCTAACCGAGGTCCCGAATTCTGTGGGGCAGGGCAGCCTCCGGAAGGACACCAGGGCGTTGACGTTCTGGGAGACCTCCTCAGGATTGAGGGACTCCCAGACCACCTGGCTGTCCAGAGAGGCGCCCAGGAGCTTCCCGGAGTCTCGCTGGGCAAAGCCACCAGAAAAGGAGCAGTCTTGTTCTTCGGGGTGAAGGAGAAGGTAGCCCAACTGGAAGAAGCGGCAGAGGAGGTAGTGCAGCGCCTGGACCTGGCATTGGGGGGAATGGAAGAGGTGGAGGAGGAGGCTGAGTGCTTGACTGATGCTTGGCCTTCCTCTGATTGCCCACAGCAGCGGCCAGGGCTTTTCTTGCCCTGCCAGCCACTGCCAGGTGACTTGGAAGAGCCTGGCCGAATCCTTCCACGGGGTCTTGCCAACAACACAGCCTTGCCTGAGCAAGAGCTGGACCTAAACCCAGCGCCGAGGAAAGGGCAGGTTCGGTGACCCCCGCAGCAAGGCAGAGCGTCGCCCACGAACCTCGGCAGGATGGCCGCCCACGAAGAGGTGGCAGAAGAGGCTGCCGCGAGCACCCCGCGGGTTGCGGGCCAGGAAGGCGAACTGGCGATCGGCCGGCCGGCAGGTGCTGTAGGCGAGGCGCTTGAGGGCGTGGGCCATGAGCGGAGCCTGCGGGCGAGAGAGAGCATCGCGGAGTGGAGGGGGGGCCCCGGCTCAGCCTCCCGGCCTCTGCCCGTCCGCCAGGTTGGAGGCTCACCCGCCCTACCTCGCCGTCGCATCCGAGCATCTTCAGGCCCTGCAGGCAGAAGCGCAGGAGGACGGAGCGCCGCCGCGGACAGTCCTGCGTGGGGAGGGAGGGAGAAAGAAGGGCAAGAGGGACGGAGCGGGGAGCCGCCAGTTCGATCCCGCACCGAGCCGGCTGCTACCCTGATCCCCCCTCCCACTCAAAGAACCCACCGCGCACCTTCAGGAGCTGCAGCCGCTGATGGACGGCTTGGCCCGCCCGGGGCAGATCGGCATCTTCCACGGCGAAAGAACCCACGTACTGCGGCAGAGGAAGCGCGCATCAATCAGCACAGCCCGGCTGCCGGGCGCCCCTCGCCCTGCCCGGCAGCAGCAGCAGCAGCCCCGCCGGCCGCGCATCCGCCTCACCTCGGCCGCCTTGGTCAGGACCCGGCCGGCTCTCGGTTCCGTCCCCCGCCCCGTCGGCTGCCTCTTCATGACGCGGCTCTGCCCGGCCACCGGCCAGGAAAAAGGGGAGACCCACTTGCTTCGCGATCGCTCGTGGCCGGTCACCTGCTCCGCCCCCGCACCTGGCCGGCCAATCAGCCGGAAGACAAGCCAGTCGAGGCCCCGCCCTTTTCGCCTCCCTCTGTCCCCCCCCCCACGGCCCTTTCGCCCCCAGCCCCAAAAGACGGCGCGCAGGCAAAAAAAAAAAAAAGCGGTTCTCCGGAGTTCATTAAGCTTTTATTTCTGCAAAGAGAAAAGCGACCTTCGCTCTGCGGCTCTACATCAGCGATCGGATCGTCCTCCGGGACGAAAAACGGGGGAGGGGAGGGAGAGGGAGGGGGGCAAAGGATGGGGTGAAACGTCCCCCTTTTTAAGGAAAACAGCTCAAAGGCCCCTCCGAAAGAAATGTTTTGCGCCCACTGGCGGGGGAGAAGGGAGGCCGTCACTGGCGGAGAGGAGGGGCAACTAAGCTGAACAGAACACTCTGACTGGGGGAGAGGGAGGAGGAGGCAGCCTTGGGCGGCTCCCCCCCCCTCCCAAGGAGAAGGGCTGCTGGCTGGTGGGGGTCTTGGGAGGACTGGTGGGGCGGGAAAGGGGGCCGAGATAAAGGAGGGCCTGGCAAGAGAGAGGATGGGAAAAGGGGTGGGTGGGTCTGTTTCCACTTCTAAAAATATAAAAATCTTTCCAACCGGTTTCAAAAGCCCCCCCCCTCCCCGAAAGCCCAGATGCACCCTGTACAGATTATATATTTTTATTTTTTAAACTTGTTTAGAAAAAGAACAGTCCTGTGTTGGGGGTCGGGTGTGGGGGGGGGTGTAGAGGATGGATTGGAGGAGAGAAAGGAAGCCAGACTTCGTGGGGAGGAGAGAGAGGGGAGTGGAGGGGAGGGGGTGGGAAGAGCGGGGGTGTGTGTGTGGTGGGGGAGAGGCAGATGGGGCGGAAGGCACAGCAGGAAGAATCTGGATCTACCTGCAATGCTAGACCCAGAGGCTGGCTGGGGTGGGTGGGGAGAAGGTGGGGTGCTGTGGTTCTCCACTGCTGAGAGGGGAGAAGGGGAAACAGAGATAGTGAAGCCTCAGAACTAAATTACAAACAGAACGGGGGGGGGGGCTGTACTTATAAAAGAAGGGGTGCCCCTGCCCATCATCCATCCACCCACCCACCGGCTACTTCTTTGCTCTCAGCGACTTCCGCATGGTAGTCTTGCTTTTCTTCCCGGAAGGCTTCCGGTCCCGCTTGGCGCTTGCCGCAGCCGCCGCGGCCGGCTTCTTCTTGGCAGCCGGGCTGGTGCTGGAGAGGCTCTTGACAGCCGGCCGGGGAGGCACGGCTTTGCCTTTCTTAGCCTTGGGGGGTGGAGGAGGAGGAGGAGGAGGAGGAGGCGGCGGCGGAGGCTTCGCTTTTCCACGGTGCGCCAGAGGAGCCTTCCGGGCGGCGGGCTTGGCCTCCCGTCGCTTCACCACGGGAGGGGCTCTGTTCCGGGCTTTGGGTGGGGGCCGCTTTGGCATCCTGCCCAGGGGAGCACAAGATCTCAGCCCGCCGAATGTCGCCGGTGCGGAAACACAGAAGCATCGGAGCCCCACCAAAGGACGGGGCATCCCCTCTGCCGGTCGGTCAGCCTGACCTGGCTCTCACCACCCCCTCCTGTAATGCCCAGGCTGCCCACGGCCGGCCACCCCCCCCCCCGATCTGTGGGGCACCTACCTCTTCTTTGGAGGCGGCTCGTCTTCTTCCTCTTCCTCCTCCTCTTCCTCCTCGTCATCGTCATCATCTGTCTCTTCCTCTTCCTCCTCCTCTTCCTCCTTGTCCTCCTTCTGTTTCTCGGGGAACAGAATGCCGGGGCTACGGAAAGAAGAGAGGTCACCCTGAGGAAGAGCCCATCCTGGCTAGCAGTTAAACAAGGAAGGAATAAGCAGGCCGGAGGTCACCCCCCCGCCAGGCAGGGAGGGAGGGAGGGAGGGAGGGAGGGATCTGGCAGTGCCGGGCCCCAGCGGCCCCAGACTCACCTTGGATAGTAGGGGAAACACAGCTGGAAGGTGCCACTGAAGCCCTTCCCGGAGATCTGTTCCATCCAGCCGTACTTCTCGCACTTCTGCAGAGTCCTCTTCAGGAGGTGGACTGCAGGGGGCACAAAAAACGGTATGGGGGGGATGGGGGGCGTGCGTCAGAAAGCCCACTCCAGAGGGCCCCGTGCCAAGTCTCCAAATCCAAGGCAGAGCCAGGCAAGCTGGTGGGCACCCAGAAGCCCAAGGATCCCATCCAGCAGGATTTTAAAAGGCCGGAGGACGACGGGATGCCGTTTTGGACAGGCCTGAACTGGAGATGGTTCCCCCGGGGGTGGGGGGTGGGGGGTGGGAGAATGCACCAGCCACCTGGGGAGCAGCAGAGTGGCCGAGCGCCTTTCCCCGGTGGCGCTGCCACTGGTCCTACCCTGGAGGCTGGAGTTTGTGCCAGGGTGCTTCTCCAGGACGTATTTCTTGAGAGCGGTGGTGGAGCAGGTCTTGGGCTCGTTCATGGCGGCGATGGCGGAGAGGATGGCGTCCTCCATCAGGCTCCCGCCCAGCAACGGCTTCTCCCCCGACTTTTTCAGCTGGCGCACACAAGGAGGAGGAATGGGCGACTCGGGTGAGAGGAGGTGGGAGGAAAGAAGAGAGGTCACCCTGAGGAAGAGCCCATCCTGGCTAGCAGTTAAACAAGGAAGGAATAAGCAGGCCGGAGGTCACCCCCCCGCCAGGCAGGGAGGGAGGGAGGGAGGGAGGGAGGGATCTGGCAGTGCCGGGCCCC
Source organism: Ahaetulla prasina (assembly GCF_028640845.1). Lineage (NCBI taxonomy): Eukaryota > Metazoa > Chordata > Lepidosauria > Squamata > Colubridae > Ahaetulla > Ahaetulla prasina. The sequence goes on along the minus strand of NC_080556.1, from coordinate 10,717,765 downwards.
AGCGGCCCCAGACTCACCTTGGATAGTAGGGGAAACACAGCTGGAAGGTGCCACTGAAGCCCTTCCCGGAGATCTGTTCCATCCAGCCGTACTTCTCGCACTTCTGCAGAGTCCTCTTCAGGAGGTGGACTGCAGGGGGCACAAAAAACGGTATGGGGGGGATGGGGGGCGTGCGTCAGAAAGCCCACTCCAGAGGGCCCCGTGCCAAGTCTCCAAATCCAAGGCAGAGCCAGGCAAGCTGGTGGGCACCCAGAAGCCCAAGGATCCCATCCAGCAGGATTTTAAAAGGCCGGAGGACGACGGGATGCCGTTTTGGACAGGCCTGAACTGGAGATGGTTCCCCCGGGGGTGGGGGTGGGGGTGGGAGAATGCACCAGCCACCTGGGGAGCAGCAGAGTGGCCGAGCGCCTTTCCCCGGTGGCGCTGCCACTGGTCCTACCCTGGAGGCTGGAGTTTGTGCCAGGGTGCTTCTCCAGGACGTATTTCTTGAGAGCGGTGGTGGAGCAGGTCTTGGGCTCGTTCATGGCGGCGATGGCGGAGAGGATGGCGTCCTCCATCAGGCTCCCGCCCAGCAACGGCTTCTCCCCCGACTTTTTCAGCTGGCGCACACAAGGAGGAGGAATGGGCGACTCGGGTGAGAGGAGGTGGGAGGGGAAAGAGAGAGACAGAGAGAAAGAGCCTGCCCCCCCCCCCACCATCCGTGCTAGGCCCCAATTCCCGGGGAAGCCTCCCTTACCCACCTGGAAGGTGCCAGAAGCACCCTTGCCCGTGATCTGCTCCAGCTGACCCTTCTCCACTGCCCGCTGCAGGGCATTCTTCAGCAGCTGGGGCCTAAAGGGGAAGCCAAAGAGAGGTTGGCTGGCTGGCTGGTCCTGCAAAAAGGGCAGGGCAGATTCCCACCCATCCCCCACCCCCCCGGGAGCTCAGAGTTGCTCCCCCTTGGCCACGGTGGTCATGCCCGTTTCCAGGCGGCTTACCGGATGTCCACCTTCAGCTTGGGGTAATATTGGGCGACGTATTTTTTGATCAGGCTGTAGGAGGCCTCCTTGGGCTCGCAGAGGCGGGTAAAGGCCAGCGGGAGAACGTCCTCCAGCTTCACGTGCTGCTCTGCGCTGGAGGCTGACAAGCTCCGCTGAAAAGGAAAACGAGCCGGAAGGCATGAAGCTCCACCCCGGGAAGCTGGCAAGCCATTTCAATCGGTCTTCCATCCGTCTTCCATCAGGTCAGAGGCTGCAGTGGCCACTGTGCCCCTCCCTCCTCCACCATCCAGGTGAGGGGCTGCACCTGTGGAACGTCTATGGAAGTTCCTCGGAAGAAGGCCTACCTCCCCCGCCACCCTCCCCGAGGGAAGCAGAATTCCCCTGCTGGCTCTGGCGCACGGCTAACCCCGCCGGACTTACCTTCCGGTCTCTGGCCTTGGAGCCCGCTTTCCCTGAGTTGGGGGCCACCACAAAGCTTCCAGACGCTCCTTTCCCTTTCACCTGTCGCAGGGGGGAAAAAGGGGGGGAGGGCGGTCAGGCTGGAAGCAAAACCTCCTCCAAATGCAAGTTGATGGAGTAGAAAGTGGGGGTGGGGGGTGGGGCGGAAACTGGCTTTGCGCAGACTTGGCTGGGTCTCCCTGGGGTGGGGTGGCTCATCCCAGAAGCCAAGCAGGAGCTGCTCTTGCCCTTCAAACGTCAGTGGCCTTCAAGGCCAGGCCAGGCCAGTGTCTGTAGCTCCAAGAGCCCACCCCGTCCTTACCTGCCGGATGACCCCCCGCTCGAGCTCCCTCTTCAGGGCCTGCTTCAGGAGGTACCCCCTCCGCTCCAGGTCCAGCGAAGTGTACCTGCTGATGATGTACTTTCGGATGGCGACCACCGACGCCCCGCCTTTCTGATAGCACGCCTGGGGAGGGTGAGAAAAGCATGTGGGCAGCTCCCACCTGGCATCCGTCTTGGCGGCCAAATCGTTGAGAAGTCTTTGCGCCCCCCCCCAGCCCAGCACAGCCCAGCACAGCGCCACCGCTCCTATTCTCACTTTGATTGCTTCGATCAAAATGGCATCCATCTTGGGCCGAGAGGAAGCTGCCATCTGTGTCTGTTTCTGCGCTCTGGCTAACTGGCTGGCCGAAAGAGTGGCCCAGGCGGGAATGGTCTTCTTCACTTTCTTCTCTTTCTCCTTCTCCTTCTCCGCATCCTTCTCCCTTTGCGGACGAGAATAGAGGTGAGTGGCCTGGTGGTAGGCCAAGGCAGAAATGAGCCGGCAGCTGCCTTTCTTGAAAACCCGTTCCCACAGTACGACCCTGCGTCTCCCGTCCAAGGGACATGACTAGACCAGCAAACCCATGCTAGAAGGTGCCCCCTGTCAGACCTGTCCCAGCCCAATCCCTTAGGGAAGAGAAACCCTCGACTCCCATTTGGTTGAAGTGAAAGGTGCTTTTACGAAGAGATGCTGGTTGCAGTAAAGTCAGGTGGAATCTGAGTTTCCTGTGCCTCAGCACAAAACTCTTTCCTTCATTCCCAGCCCTTCCGCCGTGACCAGTCCAACCCCAGCCAATGCGATGCCGCCGAGATGTTTTGGGAACACTGAGATGTTGTGGCCTCGAAACTTTCCACCCTCGGGGCAAACCGCCTCGAAGATGCCTGGCGCAAACCGGTTCCACCCTGATCTGCTTTTCTTCAGCTATCATTCCTCCCCCTCCTCCAAATTTCCACAGAGATGCCTACAGGTTTATTACTCATTTGTCTCCCTCCATCCTCCCCCCTCCCACCACACCCTGGTCCTTTGATGGCAGGATGCCAGAGAGGCGCCAAGCCGAAGATGGTGGATCTGGGAGTCCCAGTTGCTGGTCAGCCAGTAGAGAAACCTATGGCACTGCCCCAAGTGTGGGTCAGTCCCCTATCCCAACGGGAAGAGAATGAGGCGCCACCCAGTGGACTGAAGCAGCAACTTGTGGCCAAGGGGGCTTTGAGCCCCCATGCCAAGCAGTTGGATCACAGGGGCGTGGATTGTATTGTGGGGGCAGCAAGCATATAGTGGACACTGGGTCCTTTCTAGCAAGGGCCATCGTCCCTCTTGGCCTCTGCAGCCCATCTCCCTCTTCCCTCCCACCAAGGCCTTCCTGCTTATTTATTATTTATTTATTTATTATTTAAATTTTTATACCGCCCTTCTCCCGAAGGACTCAGGGCGGTGTACACCCAGATTTTAAAAACAATACAATATACAAATTAAAACAGAGACTTAAAATAACATATTCTATAAATGGCCGAAAATATAAAACCATCAAATTTAACCCATAAAATTCATAAAAATACCCCAATTAAAATTATTTAAAATTCACAAAGTTTAAAAAATTTAGGCCAGTCCCGCTTGAATAAATAAGTGCATTTTCAATTCACGGCGAAAGGTCCGAAGGTCAGGTAGTTGACGCAAACCAGGGGGAAGTTCGTTCCAGAGGGTAGGTGCTCCTACAGAGAAGGCCCTTCCCCTGGGGGCCACCAGCCGGCATTGCTTGGCGGACGGCACCCTGAGGAGACCCTCTCTGTGTGAGCGTACGGGTCGGTGGGAGGCATAAGGTAACAGCAGGCGGTCCCGTAAGTACCCGGGCCCTAAGCCGGTAAAGGTGGTAACCAAAACCTTGAAGCGCACCCGAAATACCACAAGTAGCCAGTGCAGACTGCACAGGAGCGGTGTTACACGGGAGCAACATGTGGCTCCCTCGATCACCCGCACAGCTGCATTCTGAACTAACTGAAGCCTCCGAGTGCACTTCAAGGGTGGCCCCATGTAGAGAGCATTGCAATAATCCAAACGAAAAGTGACAAGAGCGTGAGTGACCGTGCATAAGGCATCCCGGTCAAGGAAGGGGCGCAACTGGCGAACCAAGCGCACCTGGTAAAAAGCTCTCCTGGAGACGGCCGCCAAATGATCTTCAAACGACAGCCGTCCATCCAGGAGAACACCCAAGTTGCGCACCCTTTCTGTTGGGGCCAATGACTCGCCCCCAACAGTCAGCTGCGGTTGCAGCTGACTGTACCGGGGTGCCAGCATCCACAGCCACTCCGTCTTGGAGGGATTGAGCTTGAGCCTGTTTCTCCCCATCCAGACCCGTACGGCTTCCAGGCACCGGGACAGTACTTCGACAGCTTCGTTGGGGTGGCCCGGGGTGGAAAAGTACAGCTGCGTATCGTCAGCGTACAGCTGGTAACTCACCCCAAAGCCACTGATGACCTCACCCAACGGCTTCATATAAATGTTGAACAGGAGAAGCGAGAGAATCGACCCCTGAGGCACCCCACAAGTAAGGCGCCTCGCGGTCGATCTCTGCCCTCCTGTCAACACCGTCTGCGACCGGTCAGAGAGATAGGAGGAGAACCACTGATAAACGGTGCCTCCCACTCCCAAGCTCTCCAAACGGTGCAGCAGGATACCATGGTCGATGGTATCAAAAGCCGCTGACAGATCTAACAGGACCAGGGCAGAGGAACAACCCCTATCCCTGGCCCTCCAGAGGTCATCCACCAACGCGACCAAAGCTCTCTCCGTACTATATCCGGACCGGAAGCCGGACTGGAACGGGTCTAGATAGACAGCTTCATCCAGGTACCGGGGAAGCTGCCATGCCACCACACTCTCTACAACCTTCGCCACAAAGCGAAGGTTGGAGACTGGACGATAATTTCCCAAAATAGCTGGGTCCAGGGAAGGCTTCTTGAGGAGGGGTCTCACCACCGCCTCTTCCAACAATGAAGCATTTATAATTCCCCGGAGCCAGCCTCGTGTCACCTCCTGAGTGGCCAGCACCAGCCAGGAGGGACACGGGTCCAGTAAACATGTAGTGGCATGTAACCTCCCCAGTAGCCTGTCCACGTCCTCGAGAGCCACAGAATCAAACTCATCCCAAACAACCTCAACAAGACGCGTCTCTGTCATCTCACTTGGATCATCGCAATTTTGGTCCAAACTATCCCGAAGCTGAACGATTTTATCGTACAGATAACCACTAAACTCCTCGGCACGTCCCTGCAAGGGGTCATCCCACCCCTCCTGATGAAGGAGAGAGCAGGTCACCCGAAACAGGGCGGCCGGGCGGTTATCTGCCGACGCAATGAGGGTGGAAACGTAAGAACGTTTCGCCTCCCTCAGTGCCACTAGGTAGGTCTTCGAAAAAGACCTAACTAGTGTCCGATCAGCCTCGGAACGGCTGGACCTCCAGGTACTCTCTAGGCGTCTTCTCCGGCGTTTCATCTCTCTCAGCTCCTCAGAGAACCAAGGGGCCAATTGAGATCAGAGGCCGCAAAGGCACGACACGGTCCAAAGCCCCAGCCGTAACTAGTTCTTCAGCCGTGCCGTGGGCAAGATCCTCAGGGAACGGCCCAAGCTCCGTCAGGAACCTCTCGGGGTCCATCAGGCGCCTGGGACGGAACCAACGCATTGGTTCCGTCTCCCTGCGGTGGTGAGCGGCGGTCTGAAAGTCCAGGCGAAGGAGAAAATGATCTGACCATGACACAGGTTCTGTCACTAAATCTCCCCTCCCCCAGGCCTCTTACTCCTTCTTGGCTTCCTTGGCAGGCTTCACATCTGCCTTCTCCTCCTCCTCGGCCTCCTTCGGCTGCTCTGTCTCGGTGGGGGCAGCCGGGGGTGCCTGATTCTCTTGTTCTTCCACGGTGGAGGCGGATTCCTCCGAGCTGACATCTGGTTCTGAAGGAAAGAGGGCAAGCAGTGGCAAAAGACCAGGAACTCCCTGCGGAAGACGGGACCTTGGGGCTTTCCAGCAAGGCCAGGCGTAGCCGCCTGGGAAGAGCAAAGGGCCCACGCATCCCCTGCAGAGATCCTCTAAGATCTGGCCTTGGCAACTCCAGCGGAACAAGGTTAAGTGGGGGATAAGAGAATCCCTCTAGCTGGAGAGCTGCAGTCCTCCCCCTCAGCTCCCTCTGCTCTGTCCTACAGCTGCAACTCCCACTGATAAGCCTCAGGTCTCAGACTGCCCCTCCCCACTCCTAGCTCCACACAGTGCTGGCAAGTTGACTACCAGGCCTCCTGTCAAACAAGGCTCTAAACGGCAAAGACATGTGCATAGGAAAGAAGTTTAGAGCTCAGGAGGCAAGAGCGGGGCATGACAGGGGCTCAGGGCAACCATATTTTGTGTCGGACCTGCCTCTTACGGGAAGTAAAACTCTCCATCCCATTTGAGGTGAAAAGGCGCTTTCACGAAGGGATGCTGATTGCAGGAGAGTCCAGCAGAATCTACAAAAATTCCCACGCTTCAATACAAAACCGAAACACCAGCCAATCCAGCACCGCCCTCATGTTTTGAGAAACTCCCCAAGATGTTTAGGGCTGGTGAAATTCCACACTGGGGCAAATGACCTTGAAAATGCCAGGGCAGCTGGTATCAACCAGATTCCAAACTGCTCTGTTCTTCCTCAACTGTCAATTCCCCCCCACACCTCCCTAATCCCCGTAATAAAAGTATACAGCTTTTTTATTGCTCATTTGTCATCCTCCCCCCTCTCCCCTTTCACTTATTCGATCAATGGCAGAACACCGGTGTTGTGTCTGCGCCCTCCCCCCCCAGAGCCGGGCCCCTGTCAGAAAATGACTCGGAGAGGGGGAAGGGCCATCAGGACTTACCTCTGGAACACTGGCTTCCCTGGCTCAGCTCCAGGAGCCAGAGGCAGGCCAGGTGGAAGAGATAATGAGGCCTCCGGCCCCTGACTCTTCCCCCCCCAGGCCACGCCTCCAGACCCAGCTGATGGCAATCAGGCCTGGCTGGACCCTAGGTTTCGTAGGCAGGAGAGGCGAGAACAACAGAAGCAGGGGTGGGGCAGGCCTAGGAAGTGCTGAGTCATGGAGCCACACCCCACAGGATATAAAAGCAGCAAGGGCCGCTATGCCTCTTCGTAGCAAGCAAATCAACTGCTTAACTAGAGCTGAAGTACTGTTTGTTCCTGGGTGACTCATCGGCATCAAGGGAGATAACAGAGACACTTGGCAGACTAGTTTGCTGCCAGAGCTGATAGTGCCGGCTAATTAAGCCATCACTCAGACGGAGGCGAGGGGGGACAGAACAACCGGCAAGGTGCCATCCTGGTGGATCTGACGTTTTGGCTCAGGCCAACAAGGCTTGCTCGATTTATTTATTTTATTTTATTTTATTTATTTATTTTTATTTTATTTTATTTAATCACATTTTTATACCGCCCTATCTCCCAAGGGACTCAGGGCGGTTTACAGCCTATTAAAAACACAAATATAAATACAAAATAAAACACTAATTAAAAAACTTATTAAATAAGGCCGAATTAAAATTTATAATTAAAATAATAAAACCCCATTAAAACTACATTAAATTAAAATCCTAGCCCAGTCCTGCGCAAATAAATAGATGTGTCTTAAGCTCGCGGCGAAAGGTTCGAAGGTCGGGAAGTTGACGGAGTCCCAGGGGAAGTTCATTCCAGAGGGTGGGGGCCCCCACAGAGAAGGCCCTTCCCCTGGGTGTCGCCAGTCGGCACTGCCTGGCGGACAGCACCCCAAGGATTCCCTCCCTGTGAGAGCGCACAGGTCGGTGGGAGGCAGTCGGTGGCAGCAGACGGTCCCGTAAGTAGCCCGGCCCTAAGCCATGGAGCGCTAACAAAACTACAACCGAGAGCATGCAGGCAACGTAATGAAGCTAACTCAATCCCCTTTATGGGCGGCATAAAAGTGAGTGAATTAAATTGGAATTAAATCTTTTGGGCCTCTTTTTAAGTGCTACAAACATCTTGGTGCACAGCCTGAAAAAGACGCTCACCCCTTCCCCACCTGAGCCAAGGACTCTGCAGTGACTCAGGAGGCCCAGCACAGTAATCTCCACATATACCTGCTAAGATTGTCACCCCTTCTCCCCCACACCCCCAGCGGTCAAGGTGAGACTGGGGTGGGTGGGGGGAAAAAACAACCCCTCTTTACCTGGCTTGGTTTCCTCAGCTTCAGCAGACTTGCTTTTGGGAGGAGTTTCCCGAGAAGAAGCATTCACCGCTCGGCGGATCGGCATGGCTCCGTCTTCGACTGTCTGGGAAGGGAGCAAAGCGTCACGAGAAGCCCGGAAAAGGAGGGCCCCCCGACAGGCTGAGGAGAACCCCACTGCCACCTCTCCTTTGAGCAGCTTGCCCATCTGAGGAGACAGGTGACTGTGCTTCGGGATCATCAGCGGGTTGGAGGGTCCACAGCTTCCTCTGCATCCACTTCCACAAGCGTTTTTTTTTTTTTTTTTGCTCCAGCTCGGAACGACACGGGGAAGGAGGGGGGGAGAGGAGGGAAGCACTGGGGAAGCAGGAAAGGAAGGGGGTCAACACCTGGTAAGGAAGGGCGGATGGAGCCCAGCTGAGATTCCTAGAAGCGAGAGAGGGAAGAAAGAGCACAAGGGCCCTTGCAAAGGGCCAATCCAGGGGGCAAGCGTGGAGAGGGGTCAGCCCCTACCTCACTCAACTTGTCCAGGGGAGCTCCTGTTAAGAGTGGAACTGCCTTACGGTGTGCGGGATCGGCTTCAGACAGCTCAGTCGCCATTTAAAATTAATGGCTAGCCTCAAGGTGAGGGGAACACACTTTGGAGGCCCAGGGCTTAACCTCAAGGGAAAGGAGGACTTCCTAACAGAAGTGTAAAAAAAAAAAGATTTGGTGTGAAAGGAGGTTATCAAGAACAAGGACACAAAACAAAACAAAAAAAAATACGTATCTTAAACCAAATTTAGCTCCCTTTCACCTGGCTTGAGTTACAACAAAATTAAAACAACAACAACAACCACCGTAGTCACAGAGAAGCAGCAGCTCCCTTTTTGGCTGTTACTTAAAGTTAGGCAGCTAAGCTGAAACCGCTTCCAAGAACCGACTCCCTTTGCTAGCAAGGTAAGACATCATGCAGGACACAACACAGCCAAGCAAGGGAAGGGGAGGGGAGGCCAAGAACAGGTGCACCCTCCCTCGAGGGGGACCCAGCAGGGAGGAAGCAGCTAGACTCAGGCAAGTTCCGACCATGGGGCATTCATATGTCAGAGGGACACACAGGCCAACCCTCACCCGAAACGGGAGCAAAGCGGAAGCAGCCAAAAAGACAAAACAAAAAGCAACAGAAGATGCTGTATTCCAACCGAGCCCAGGGCACCCTGCAAGTTCTATAAACAACCCCAAAGCTGTCACCATCTCCTCTGGCCACCCCAGATCAGACTCCAAAGAGGCCCTTTAATAAACAGCAGAGGGGAAGGGTAGGATGGCAGAGTAATATGACTTAGGTGAAATACGACACTCAGGAATCCAAGTTGGGGGGGGGGGAAACAACGATGCCAGGCAACACTCCCCCCCCCATTCTAACCGAGATGAAAGAAACAATACAAAAAAAAAATTTTTTTTTAAGGATTACAATTCTAATAAGGATGGCTGCAGGCCTCTTCCCATCCTCCTCCTAAACGGAATAAAATGATGTGAAACAGGATGGGTCTTTTTAAAATAAATAAATAAATAAATGAAGTTTCCAGGATTGGATTTCTTTAAAAAAGAAAAAAAAAGACTGGGGGAAAAAAAACAACCCATAATAATCTGTTTGTGCTCCCTTTTCAAGGACGGAGCCCATTTAACCCTGAGGAAAAAGCGCAATGCAACCTTCACATTTACATCCGATTTCTCTTTACCATAGCTCTGTTTCTAACACAGACAGTATTTGCTTCACATTTTTGCCCACGTTCACCAACCGTTTCTGCCCTTCCCCAAAAAAAAAATAATCCTCTGAAGCATCAGCGCTAGACACACCAAACCGAGCAATGCAATTGAGTCTGAAGAGCTTGAAAGCCCAAGTTGCAAAGGGCTATTATTATTTTTTTCCTGACGGCCTGCCTTGCCGGCCAGAAACCAACCCCCCCTTCTCTACCCACCCACTACCACCTTCTACATAATGCAGGCAAGGCTATTAGACCTGGAAAGAAAACAAGCCCCCCCCTCCCTACCTCAACAAATGCAAAGTAAACAACTTTCTTTCCCCATCCCCCTACCCCCATAGTAAAAAAATGAAAAAATAAAATAAAAAAAAAACCTCACGACAGCAGCAATATCCCTTTCCCCAAAAGGAAACCCCTGCAGGGATCACATCATTGGGAGCTGTCAGTTGTGATAAATCAGGTGGGGGTGAGAAAGAAAGAGAGGTGGGATCCTAAGCTAAAAGATAACCAAAGGAGCATCTGAATCCTCTCTGCGGGCATCCAAGTCTCAAGTCGGCCGGTATTAAAAATACGTGAGGTCTCTGGAAACGGGAATAAAATATAAAAAATCTTAAAAATCTTTTAAAAAGAGCAAGCAAACTGCCTCTGGGAAGGCTGGGGGTGGGGGGGTGTCTTTCACACCTAAAGTCTGTGGGAGGCAATTGTGGGGTTTTTTTGTGTTGTTTTTTTTTTTGCAAAGGTTGCACAGGCTCATAGGGCCTCTGGTGGCTCAACAGGCTAATGCAGCCTGTTATTAACAGCAACTGCTTGCAATATTGCAGGTTCAAGTCCCACCAGGCCCAAGGTTGACTCAGCCTTCCATCCTTTATAAGGTAGGTAAAATGAGGACCCAGGTTGTTGGGGGGCAATAAGTTGACTTTGTATATAGTATACAAATGGATGAAGACTATTGCCTGACATAGTGTAAGCCGCCCTGAGTCTTTGGAGAAGGGCGGGATATAAATGCAAATAAAATAAATAAAAATAAATAAATTTATATAGCCTTTATATTCGCTGGTAGTTTATAATTTATACCTGCCTATCTCGTGCATCTTTGACGAACGAATAAATGCGAATAACGAAATATTTAGAGGGAGGGGGGGGCAAGTTGGAGGAGGGTCAGTTCCCTCCCCCCCCATCCCATCCCATCCCCCCCCCACCTCATCCAAAGCGGCATCTAACAGCCAGGAATCCAGGCCGCCTCCCGGGGGTTGTTGCTGGAGGGGGAAAGCTCCGGGGATTCTGACCGGAGCAATTGCTTCCTATGGCGGGGAAGGGCAAAACCGGCCTCCCCCTCCCTTCCCTCCAAACGGGCCTCGGGGCGGGCGGGGGGAAGCCCGAGCGAGGCCCGTTTTCCTCAGCTGCCCCGGCCGAGGAGCTTCGCGCGCGCTTTTCGACGATGCTCTCGACCCCCGCCGAAGGGCTTCCGAGGCGGGGAAGCGGCCTTTGCCCGGCGCCTGTCAGGGAGGGCCCGGTTTCTGCGGCAGCGACGCGGACCGCGGGGCCAGAAAGCGGGTGTGCGTGAGGGAAGAAAAGAGGCCGCCGGGGCTTCTCCGTGACAGACCCGCGGGGGGTCCCGTCGGCGCCGTTCAGCCCCGCCGCGGCCCCGCCCTCTTCGGCCACCGTCGCCCCCTCCTCCGCTCGCTCCCTCCCTCACTCACTCACCGCGCGCCTTCGGGGGGCCCCCCTGGCGAGCTGAGGCGCACAAAGCGGGGCAGCGGCGGCGGCGAATGGAAGCTTTTTTTTTTTTCCCCTCAACAACTTCACACATACACAAACACACACACACACACAACTAGAACGGCGGAAGTCCCGGCGGCGACAAGTAGGAAGAGGCGGGCCCGTCGCGGCCGAAAGGACCCAATGGCGAGGCGCGCCGCACAAGGCGGCCAATAGCGACCTTCCCTTTCCCCCCGCGTGCGCACAGTGTTCTCTCGCCGATTGGGGAGGGGGGGGAAGCTCGGGCCGCGCGCGGACTGCGCACGCGCACGGCTTTCTCTTTCTCTCTTTTTTTCCTTCCCTCCAAACGGGCCTCAGGGCGGGCGGGGAAGCCCGAGCGAGGCCCGTTTTCCTCAGCTGCCCCGGCCGAGGAGCTTCGCGCGCGCTTTTCGACGATGCTCTCGACCCCGCCGAAGGGCTTCCGAGGCGGGAAGCGGCCTTGCCCGGCGCCTGTCAGGGAGGGCCCGGTTTCTGCGGCAGCGACGCGGACCGCGGGGCCAGAAAGCGGGTGTGCGTGAGGGAAGAAAAGAGGCCGCCGGGGCTTCTCCGTGACAGACCCGCGGGGGGTCCCGTCGGCGCCGTTCAGCCCCGCCGCGGCCCCGCCCTCTTCGGCCACCGTCGCCCCCTCCTCCGCTCGCTCCCTCCCTCACTCACTCACCGCGCGCCTTCGGGGGGCCCCCCTGGCGAGCTGAGGCGCACAAAGCGGGGCAGCGGCGGCGGCGAATGGAAGCTTTTTTTTTTTTCCCCTCAACAACTTCACACATACACAAACACACACACACACACAACTAGAACGGCGGAAGTCCCGGCGGCGACAAGTAGGAAGAGGCGGGCCCGTCGCGGCCGAAAGGACCCAATGGCGAGGGCGCGCCGCACAAGGCGGCCAATAGCGACCTTCCCTTTCCCCCCGCGTGCGCACAGTGTTCTCTCGCCGATTGGGGAGGGGGGGGAAGCTCGGGCCGCGCGCGGACTGCGCACGCGCACGGCTTTCTCTTTCTCTCTTTTTTTCCTTCCCTCCTTCCCACCCCCCCGCACGCTCTGTACTAGACACCTTTTCCTCACGCGCGACAAAATATTTCGCGGGGGCGGGGCCAGCGAAGGTCCCGCCGCTTGACGCGGGAATTGGAAGAGAAATTTGCCCTGAGGCGACGGGGGGAGGGAGAGGGAGCGCAAAAAAAGAAAAAGGCGCATGCGCGCTGAGCTGGCTCCGCCCACCCTTACGTTACCGAAGTTGCCGCCGTCTTATGGGCGGAAGTTGCTCCCCGGAAGAGCCTGGTGGGCGTGGCGGGTTATTTCTCATCGAGATTCTTAACACCTTTTAACTTACACAAAGTGCAAAAATCGATTTTTTTTTAAAATCAACGCGTGTATTTTTGCTTCGCCGCCCCCGATCCTTGGAAGGGGCTTCCGCCGCCCGCCCCAAAAAACATTGGGTCTGTCCACGCTTTGCTCCATGGGCTGCCTGCGAGATGTTCTGCATGCTGAGTTAGGCGACTAGGCAGCCTCACTGGTGCCCAGATGTAGCTGGGCGAGCGCCCCCACCCCCCAAGATCACCACCCTGATCTGCAAATCTTCCTTGTGCACCAACTACTTCATGCACCACACACACAAAAGGGCACCGATATTCTTCTAGCCACCCTTTCAATGTTGAATGGCACCACATAATGACCCCCCCCCCCAAAAAAAGATAAGGAAAATGGTGTAAGCAAAGCTTGCCCTGTCAGCGACCACCTACCTCCTTTATTCAGGCCTGGGAGTCATAACTCTTCCACACACCCCCTCCACTTGCCTAGACAGTGACCATACGCGCAAGCCCCACCTCCAATGTGGGTCCTTCCGCAGCAGAGAAGCAGCCAAGCGCGCCTCTGCGCTGCCGTCCAAAGAGAAGCTACTTCCTTGTGCTTTTAAAACTTGCAAGGTTGCTCTTTATTTGGTTCTGTATATTTTGAAAGTGAAAAGAATAGTACGGAGTCAAATTTCGTTGCTGCCGCCGCTGTGTTTTGTTTGTTTTTTTAAATATTTGTTCTATGTATTTTACAAGCCTTAAAAGTTGCTCTAAAAGGTTCTGTTAAGTATCGCTAGGCCTTTTTTTTTCCTTCGGCGTCCAGGGATAGGACCGTTTTGAACGAGTTATTCTCCAGGCAGTCTGGTCCACAACCGTTTTCTGATATGCAATTCCTTAGGTCCAACGTTACCCCCATATATATATATATATTTGGCTTCTTTTTTCTTAAATTTCGGAAGCAACCCGAGAGGCAGGCAGAAAGATCTGGGTGCTTGTTTGTTTCCCCTGAAAATTCCTCTCCCTCATCTACCCATCTTATTATTCCTGACACACACACACACCCCCTTTAGAAGTTATGACTCAGGTAAAACTGTGTTTTCAAACAAAACTTGAGGTTGGATCTGAAAGGAGGGAGGGAAATTTATTTCTCTGCTTTTTTTGTTGTTGTTGTCTATTATACAATTTGTTACAGAAACTGCAAATTTAAAAATTACACTGACATTTGCAGTTCTTAAAATAATAAATTATAGTTCTCAGGTTTCTTTTTTTTTTTTTTGTCTGAACAGCTTTTTGTTCTTCTTAAAAGTATGAGTCCTTGTTTAAAAATGAAAAAAAAAAAAGATTAAAACAGAAAATAGTTTCTATAAATAATAAGATGTATTTTGGTTTAGTGCTCCTGCCCCTCAGGTTTGCGTGGACTTGAATTTTCAAGTACTTTTTGTCCTCCATGATCGCCTTTGCGTGTGTGACTATTTTTTTTTCCTCTCCCCACTCGTGCACACGTGGGAAATAGGGGATTCTGCGCGAGTTATTGGCCTTGCTGCACTGTGATTGGCGAAGACATGAAACTTTTTTTTTTAAAAAAATACTTAAATTGTTTTTTGTTTTCTTTTCTTTTTTTTTTTTTTGTATATTTCAGTTTTAATTATCCTCAGACTCTTCTTCGGCTTCTCGTAGCCACGTGAAGAACGCGGTGACGGATTTGAGCGCTACGCCTTTCCCGTTCTGCTCCGCCGGATCTTTGCTGCTTTCCCATTTGTAGAAGGCATCCTCTGATATCACCTCCTCGTCGTACAGGCAATCAAAAAACATCCGTAACAAATCTGCAGAGAGTGGGAAAGAGACGTATTTTGCGAAGGGCTGACTGGAGAGCGGAACGCTCCATCTCGTACTTCACCCAGGAATCGAGAACCTTCTCTCCTAGGTGTGACTAGAGATTATAATTTAGGAATTATTTTGGATTATGATTGTTAGTTTTGATACCCTGCATTTTTTTCTGGGAAGTCGGGATGGGGGGTGGGGGGTAAGGGGGAGGGGAATTGGGGGGGGTTTGGTAGAGATGGAGTGATGGTGAATGTACAGGGATTATTGAAGAAATATAATTAATGTAGGATCGGGTCTGCATAGTTACCATTTTAGAACAGTGGGGAGGGAGAAAAGAGGAGAGAGTAGGAGGTAGGAAAGAGGAAAAGAGGAAGGAAGAAGGGGAGAAGAGGGAGAAGGAAGGTGTAGGGTGGAGGGAGGAGAGGATGTAGATAAGAGAAGGAGAGGAAGGTCTGGAAAGTAAAAGAAGGTAGAAGAGGGAAGAGTGTTAAAAAGGGGGGTGGTGACTGGGCAAGCCCGACTAATTGTATATAACTGTACATTGGATGAATTATTTGATATGATTGTAAAAATAAAACTTTTTTAAAAAAAGAGAACCTTCTCTCCTAGTCAGGAGACCGGCCAGAGGTGCTATTCACTTACCTTCCCTACTGGTTTGCAAATGTGCGCGCACGCTTGCTCCGTTCACACGCGCCATCTTCCGTGCGTGTAGCAGCCTCAAAAACGTCAAAAAAATAGGACATCATGACGTCCACATGGGTGGGCGGGGCATCCCACAGTTGCCCCTACTGGTTCGCCCAAACCGGATAGAACCGGCTGAATACCGCCACTGGAGACTGCCCTCTTTCCTGCTCCATTTATCACGGTTTGAGCAGAAAGGGCAGCTCAAGCAAACAGACCCCTCCAGCCAGTAAACGGATTTCAAGCAAGATCGGTAGAAGGTCTCAAACAGGGAGAAAGATTATACAAAGTTTGCCTTCCAGGTGGCTCCAGAGGTCTTGGTGAAAGCCGAAGGCCAATCCCTGCGACCTCTGCCTGGAATGAAAGCCACACTACGTGTTTTGGTCTGCCAGCAGCCTGCGGAGCTGGCAGCGGACAGTGAGGAGGCTGGAGAGGACAATCGGCCAGTCCTGAAGTCAAGCGAAGGCCCAGATGAAGGCTCTGTGTCAGAGGCAGAGCCATCTGGGAGTGATGTGCGGACTCCAGAGCCTCCAGAGGCAGACAGCAGAGAGGCAGAGGAACAGGAGGAGCCTGTTCCTAGTGCACGCATGAGAAGAGCTGCCAGAAGGCAAGAGCAGCTCAAGCAAAGAGGATGACTCGGGAGCAGGGCCAGAAGATGATTGGCCACTCCCATAAGGCATAAAAGAGCAGCAAGGACTCTTGGGCTTTTTGTAGAAAAGTAACATTGATTCCATTGCTTCTAATCAGTGTCTCTTGAACTTTGTGGGTTTTTTTGCCAAGAAAAGCCTTTGGCAGGTTGCCAAAGACATCAAAGGTTGGTGATAAGGCCGAGGGACTGGTTATTAAGAATTTTGTTTTAGACTAAAACTGAGAATGAATTAATTCTCACCTGTTTTAATAAACTAAGTTTGTTCAGGACTGAATTGTGTTTGGTAATCACTACTTTGGGCCTTGGTCACAACACTACGTCAGCCAAGAAGATTCTTGAGCTCTGCCCGCCGCTCCTGGCCATTGCTGTTCCAGATGCCGTCGACGGAGCCCCGGGGTACCTTACGGGTGCCACTTTACATCAATCCCAATCCGAGCCATTTACATCGTACTAATTCGAATCACGGACACGCGCCGGATACTTACTAGGAGGTTGGTCAAGTTTTACTATTGATGCCTGCAGTGCATAAAGTGCTTGTAGTTCCTTCTCTGTGTCCGAGTCTAGGTACTTGAGTAAGATGGGCACTCTCCGCTTGATAACGGCAGTATCCACTCGCAAGCTAGAGCTATCCACTGGGTGGGAACGAAGAAGAAGAAGTCACAAACATCCTTTTCCTCACAACTTCCAAGAAAGCATTTGACCTTGCCGATCGGTTGAGCTATTGTCGGGAAACGGGTGGCTGTGGAGCCCTGCCCAGCACCCCCCCACCCTCCGCTCCAAGTCCCCCCAGTCCCAAAGCTGGCTGGGAATCCAAAGTCCCCTGAGTGGCCAAGAAGCCCCGCCGAGGGAGCGACTGCTTGCTCTGTCCTCTCCTCCTTCTCTAAACAGAAGCAGCCACAAAACAGAAACCCCCGGCTGCGCCTTCTCTCTCTCTCTCTCTCTCTCACTGGCCAATCTACTTCCGTAACCTCAGTGGACCAGATCCAACGTTAATATATAGAAAGACTCCCTTTGCTATTTTAATGGAACAAGAGAAAACAGTTCTAATGGTTAAGAAAGGAAAAAAATAAAACTAAAGGACACTGTTATCGAGAATCGCAGCCAGTCTTACCTGGGCGACAATACTGTCTTTTTTGTGGGCGCAATTCAAACCCCGGAAACCCACTTTGTGCTTAATAAGGAACAGGCGCCAACGATTCGAATCCCTTAAAAAAACAGGCATGTGAGTGCCCCAAACCCGGCATACCTTTGAATTCTGTTGTGGCCATTACTCACCTATAAGAGCTGCTTTACAAACGGCCGTCATTAAAGCTCTAAGGAATGTAGGTGAACTCATCTGGCTTTCATCTAGATTAGCCTGAAACCGGAGAGCATTTGCCAGAATTAAGAACCCCCCCCTCCATACTTTCTGCCCAATTAGCTCTAGCGGCGGAAGAACCGACACTCCCCTCTGCCCTCCAATCGCTTTATTTGGCCGGAATTAAGCCTGTCACTGCAGAGCATTTAAGAGGGCCTCTTTTGGGGGGGGGGGGGACGGACAGACGGACGGACACTGCAGTTATAGGGACACGGTGGTTCAGTGGCTAAGACACTGAGTTTGTCGATCGAAAGGTCGGCAGTTCAGCGGTTCGAATCCCTAGTGCCGTGTCACGGGGTGAGCTCCCGTTCCATGTCCCAGCTTCTGCCAGTTCGAAAGCACATAAAAAAAAATGCAAGTAGAAAAAACAGGGACCACCTTTGGTGGGAAGGGAACAGCGTTCCGTGCGCCTTTGGCGTTGTCATGCCGGCCACATGACCATGGAGACGTCTTCGGACAGCATTGGCTCTTCGGCTTTGAAACAGAGATGAGCACCACCCCCTAGAGTCGGGAATGACTAGCACATATGTGCGAGGGGAACCTTTACCTTTGATCTTTACACCGCAGTTGGCTAGGCTCATACATCGCAGCCATTTGAATTTCTAGCCTTACAGCTCAGTTTTTTACTGGGCCACCTATACGATCTCACTAGCCAACTGTTGTTCAGGTTAAGTAAAGCAATTCCCAGGAGCAGGACGGGGAGGTGATGGAGGCAGGTCAGGGGTCTCCAACCTTGGTCCCTTTAAGACTTGTGGACTTCAACTCCCAGAGTTCCTCAGCCAGCTTTGCTGGCTGAGGGACTCTGGGGGTTGAAGTTCACAAGTCTTAAAGGAACCAAGGTTCGAGACCCCTGCAACAGAGGCAGGGCAGAGGGGTCTTATCCTGTTGTGTTCCCACTGGGTGTGCAGGGCAAAGTCTTATACCTCTACCCAGTCAAAGATCTGCTCATCACCGGCTTCTTCTTCAACAATGAGTTTCTCCAGCTGCCTGCTCAGCTCTTCGGCAGAGAGTTCTCTCGGGGAAAGTGCTTCTGAGGAACTGGGACTGTCGGTTTCTGTGAAGTCCAACTTCTGCAACGTTAGAAGAGTGAGGACGAGACATTCAGGCCCAGACCGAAAGGTGGAGGCCAACCCATCCGGGAGGCAGAGCGTAACAACGGGCACTTTCTGACCAGCGGCCCTACCAAACCCTGTTGTGGCCCACCAGCGGCCAGCAGAGCTGGCAGCAGATTCAGACAGTGAGGAGGTTGGGGAGGAACATGGGCCAGTCCTGGAGTCTGGGGAAGGCTCTGATGTGAGGCAGAGAGGGGGGCAGGGCTGTATGCCAGTTATTAGCTGCCTTCGGAGTCAGACATCAGTGAGGCAAATGAACAGCTGGAGCCTGTTCCCAGTGTGCGCATGCGCAGAGTTGCCAGACAAAGAGAACAGCTAAAGAACAAGGGTCGACTTGGGAGTAAGGCCACGAGTGGACAATGAAGGGCCCTTCGCAGAGGGAATAAAAGAGGAGCAAAAGGGGAGGGGAATTTGCAGGAGACAATTAGTTCGCTTAATTCGTTCGTGACTCCTTGCCAAGTTTGGAAGACATCAGCCTGGCAGCTTTCCAAGCCGGATAAGGTCTGTGACTCTAAATTCTCCCTTGAAAGACTTTGCTGGATGTGAGTGAGAGGAATTCACAGTAACTTAATAAAAAGGGATTTTTTGTCGGGACAAGGAGTCTGCTTTATGTAGGTCAAAACACCCGCTCGCTTTTCCATCCAAGCACCCCTGCCTTAACCAACCCCCCCCCCTTTCCCCCTTAACAGGAGACCCAACCAGCCCCTCACCTGCTCCAGGAGAAAGGCGTGGACGTCGTCCTCTTCAGGCAGGAAGTCCTTCCAGCTGAGGCCAGCCTCCCTCCATAAGGCTGCCACTCTCTTATGGCTCTGCAACACAAGGCCATGGAGGGGGCTAGGACTGCTGCTAGCCCAGCACTGCCAACGGCTACTCTAGGAGGTGCACTCCAGCCAGCGCCAGCCGAGAGACACTGCACCCGCCTCCCAGGAGCCCAGCAAGCCTCCCTTCCTTCTGGAACCCCTGCGAGGAGGAGCCGCCCAAGCCCCATCCTGCCCCAGGCGTGGATGGATTCCTCCTCTCCGTTAGCCAAATAAGACTTCAGCCTTGAGGGCCCTTCCGGCTTCTCCCGCGAGAGCAGAGGTCGGGGGGGGGGTTTTGCGGAGGCCGACTAACAACCCAGCACCCTTACCATTTGTTTGCATAGAAGGTGCAATATTTTGGAAAGCAAAACACCGGCTCTTCTTACAGGAAGTAAAGGTTTACTAAATTCTCTGAAACGGAAAAGGACGCAAAAGAATGCCCGTTTTATCCCCTTGGAGGATAAAAGCCCAGCCGTACAGGAAGGCAGCTTTGCCAATGAACCCTTCTGAGTCCCTCCCTTCGGCAGGTTTGCCATGCAGGAAAAAGTCAGCTGGCAACCCAGAGCCGGCCCGGCAGAAATAACCTTCCCCCACCCCACTGCTCTGCTGACTGAGGCCCGCCGAGTTCCAGCTTCGGGGATCGGGGAAGGAGAGGGAACCCAGCTTACATCACAAGTTCTCTCATAGAGATGCCTCCTTCTTTTAACATTGGCGTCACCAATTCAGCCAGGTATAACCAGATGTGGGGGATATCGATAGCCATGTCATCGGCGGTCTCCAAAGTGTCCGAAAACCTGAGCCACAAAGGCAAAGCCTGTTAAACGCCTGTTGGCAGGCAGGAGGTGGGATGGGGTGCCTGAGGCCAAGGCCACCTCCAGCTGGCACCCGCGAACGAGCACAAGCTCTCGGGCGCCCGATACCCACCCCTTGAAGAAGTCCTGCTTGCTGAGCTTCTCCGACTGCACCAGCTGATAGAGCAGCTGGCCCATGTGGTCTCTGGTGATCTGACTCCTCTCCAAGGTGGATTCTACACCAACTTGCACGAACACGGGCAGGATGCCAGGCACATTCAGCTCCTCCACGCACTGCACGGCTTCCTGCAGAGACACCGGGAAGGAGCGGGTTGAGGGAGGGCTGGGGCTGGGGGTGGTAGGGCTTCCCTACAGCCTGGATGCCTGCCGGCCCCTCCAGGAAGCTGCACGGAAGAGAGGTGGCATCCTTCGCAGGCGGAGCTCAAGCCCCCCTCTGCCCGACATCCGCGCTGGCCTCATAGACCTGGGACCTTCTTAAAAGGGCTGGGAAGTGGCTCACCAGGCTAATGTAGCCTGTTATTAACGCACAGCTGCCTGCAGTTACAATTACTGCAGGTTCGAATCCCACCAGGCCCAAAATTGACTCAGCCTTTATAAGGTAGGTAAAATGAGGACCCAGATTGTTGGGGGGGCAATAAGTTGACTTTGTATATAAATATATAAATAGGATGAGACTATTGCCTTACACAATGTAAGCCGCCCTGAGTCTTCGGAGAAGGGCGGGATATAAATGCAAATTAAAACAAACAAACAAACAAACAAACCAGGGGTGGATGAGCCACACCGGAAGATTGTGAGCTGGCCTCGGCTCAAGCCGGGCGTGCTTCTTATTTCTTATTTCCTGGACCGGTTTTAAGCCTTTGCTGCCTGCCTACGAGTTGGCCGGCCATACGCACCCCATTAAAGAAAGCCGACCCGTCCCCCCCACCCCCAACAGCCCCACTGCGTTTTACCTTGTAATCATTAATATGCAGGAATTCATCGATGATCGATTTGCACTTCCTTTCAATTTCTTCGTCTGACAAGCCCGTCTTTTCTTGGGGGTGAGGAACAGGGGCTTCAGACTTGACTGAGGATGGGGGAGCGGGGGGGGGGGAGAGGAGAGAACAGACCCAGCGAGTGAGGAAGCTTAACTGTACTGTGATGAGCACCGAAGCATCTCATCGTTTTAATGGGAAAGCAACTGTTGTTTTCAAGGCGGTCGCTTGCTTGCTTTTCTCCTTAAACCGGGTGTCAGCAACCTGTGGCTCCGGAGCCGCATGCGGCTCTTTCGTCCCCCTGCTGTGGCTCCCTGTCGGCTGAAACCACCACTGGCTGGCCCCGCCCTTCACCCTCCCCTCCACGTCACTCCTTGCTTGGCCTGAGGTTTAAGGGTGACGGAGGGGGATGGAGACTCGCTCCATACTCCAGAGCGGGAGCGAAGTGCCCCTGTACTTGCTAATTATATATAGTCAGACGCCACCCACTCTTTTTTATGATTTTCAGATAGATAGATAGGTAGATAGATAGGTAGGTAGGTAGGTAGATAGAGGCAGAGAGTGATACCTGTTTCCCACAGAAAACACTGGGAGCAACAAAACCTGGGTAGGCGTGGCTGGGGAGGTGTCATGTGACTGGGTGGGAGTGGGTGACGTCGAGTTGGGCACGCCCACCCAGGTTTTGTGACTCCCGGTGTTTTCTGTGGGAAATGGGTCCAAATGGCCTCTTTTGAGTATTTAAGGTTGCAGGCCCCCTGCCTTAAACCAAAGGAAGGTGCCCTTAATTCGGAAGAATCCCAGCAAACATCTGGCCCTCGTCGGGCAAGCTCTCCTCTCTGCCTCCCATCCAGGACAGGCAGCCTCAAAGCACAGCCCGGCCCCTGCAGGAAGAACGATGGGAATCCTCACCTGCTTCCCTGGCTTTGCTCTTCTCCACCTCCGTGCTGTTCCGGTCGCTTTCCAGGCCGCCCGTCAGCTGCTTCACGGTCTCCAGCATCTCCCTCCGCTGCTCCTCCTGAGCCTGGTTGTCCAAGAGCTGCTCTTTGCTGCTGCTACTGAGCCTCAGGAAGGCGTTGGGACGGGAAGCGGCCGAGAGCGGCAGCTTGTTGTCGTTCTTCTCTCGGCCGGTGCTTCCCCGGCTGGAGGGAAGCAACGCAGAGGGGTGAGCGAACGCAGCCGGAGGGCTCGAGAGGAGACCTAGCGCTTTAGCCCCGAGGTCAGCATCCAGCTTGACCGAAGGACCAGACCCGGGAGGACCCCACCCTCGGCAGCGGCTCAGTTCCAACATCCCGCTCTCCAGAGATGCCACTCTTGCCACGTCCAGCGGGAGCCCCGGGGGCTTTACCTGGTCAAGGCCCTGCGGGGATCCAGCTCCAGGGTGGTGCCGGAGACAGTCGACGCAGGCGCTTGCAGTGCAGAGAAGCGGTTCAGGCTAGTGGCACTTGGTCGTAAACAATCTGCAGAGGACGCAGAGAGAAGAGGGCCTATCCTCAGAACAAAGACCAACCCCTTGCCCGGTCCTGCCAAGGTTGTGGTCCGACAGCAACCTATGGAGCTGGCAACGGAGTCGGACAGCGATGAGGCTGAGGAAGAACATGGGCCAGTCCTGGAGCTGGGGAAGGCCCGGATGAGGGCTCTGCGTCAGAGGCAGAGGTGGGGCCAGGGCCATCGGGGAGTGAGGTGCGGACTCCGGAGCCTCCAGAGGCTGACAGTAGTGAGGCAGAGGAACAGGAGGAGCCTGTTCCTAATGCAGGCATGAGAAGAGCTGCCAGAAGGCAAGAGCAGCTCAAGCAGAGAGGACAACTCGGGAGTAGGGCCAAGAGATGATTGGCCCCTCCCATGAGGCTTAATAACAGACCAGCACCGGTGTTTCAGCTTTGCCGGAACAACAACGTTGTAGCTGCGTCCTCTGCTCCGTGTTCTGGACATTTATCAGGAAGGGCCTTTTGGCAGTTTGCCTAATTGGACTCAGGTTTGTGATAACTGAAGGATTTGTTTTTGAGAGGCCTTTGTTTTCCTTTGAGTTGAACGACGCCGGGAATGAGGTAATTCCCAGCTGTTCGAATAAAGTTTATTTTATCACGGACTTAAGTTTGTTGCTAACTACTTGGGTCTGGGTCACAACAGTTTTCCCACAAGCGGCACTTCTTAGTGCCCACTTCCCTGTTGCCCAGGGGGACACAGCCAGCTATGGCACGACACAGGCCATGTGCACTGCCCTTACCGATCTCGCTGGCCTTGGCTCCACCGCTGCTGCCCTTTCCCCAGCTGCCCAACTGGGCTTTAGGCACAAGCTGGATCTTCTCGTCTATACTGGGCTACAAAGGGGCAGAGCGACAGATTAGCGAGCACCCAGAGGATGGGCGGGTCCCTTGCTCCCCTCCCTGGCAACCCAGCCCAGCCTTGCGGTGCCAATCTTTTGCCCTTTCTCATCCCAGAAGGAAGGCACGTGAGAGAGGAAGGGGCAAGGGCTCTCACAGGACACTGCAAGCCTTCCTTGAACGAGAAGGACAGTTTTAAGAATTCAAATTCTCAAATTCTGTCGAATTCAAACTCAGCTCTTCCCCCCCCCCACATCCCAAAAGTGTCCTTGTGACAATGCGGAAATGCACCCCCCCCCCCGGCAGGTTAGTTTTCTTTGACAACCCCCAGATTCTGCTACAAGTCCCAGAAAGGATCTCTCTCTGCATACCTACCTTGGTGATTTTAAGGAACTTGGTGGGGTCCAGCACACGGCTATTTTTTGCCCCCTGCACGGTGTTCCAGCCTCCCTCTTCCACCCTCTGGACACCTGCACGAGTCGAAAATTGTCTTGGGTAAAAGGCTTGCCCTGTCTGTTGAGGGGTGGGTGGGTGGGTCAGGCAGCTTTAGCTCGGTTCCAGGTGCAGGCCTCCACCAATCCACCGCACCCCAGAGGCTGGAAGGCAGCTCTCCTGGGAGGCTCTGCAGCAGACCCAGGGGCTGATGGTGCCGACCCAGCTGGGAAAGCGCCCTTTCCAGATGGGCCCTGGGAGGCTTGCAGGGGAAGGGGGCTCCGCTCCCCAAACCGAATCGCCTTACCCGGCCGCCTCTTCTCTTTGGTCATCAGCTGTTGGACTTTCCGCTGCTCTTCCTGCTCCTCTATTTTAGCTTCCTTGTGAATCTGCTCGATGGTCTTTGGGCCTTGATCTGCCCTCCGGGACACCCAGTTGCACTAGAGAAGGGGAGGAGGAAAGCAAGAAGCGGCGGCAACTGAGAGGCGGCTCTTCTCTTCTCTCCGGCAAAGGCATGGGAAGGGGGAGCACGCCCCGGAAGCCAGACCCAGGAGAGCCGGAGGGCAGAAAAACTCCTCTGGCCTCCGGCTTGGAGCCACACCACCCACCCCGCTCCCCGAAGGAGGAGGAGGAGGAGGAGGAGGAAGGGCCAAGGGGAAGAATCCGGAGCCATCTGCGACCTCTTACCTCAGCAGACACATACCTGCCGAAGGTCAATGACATCCTGCAGCATGAACCGAATTCGGGAGGAGGTTTTTCTTTCCTTCACAATTTTCTCCATTTGATTGAAATACTGATCCATTCGAGGCTGGAGAGAACGGAAGGGATCGCATCCAATGCCAGCCTCCTCCTCTCTTCCCACCCCCCACACGTTCCAGGGATGAGAGACCTCTGGCAAATCCCGAGGCCCGGCTTCCCCGGCCGCCCGCCCCTACCTTTTTTTTTTTTTGTTTACATTTATACCCCGCCCTTCTCCGAAGACTCAGGGCGGCTTACAATGTATAGGCGGCTTACAATGTATAGGGCAATACATTGTAATATACCTTGGCCTTCTCAAAGTCCAGGTCTTTGCCGATGGTGGTCAGCAGGCGACACAGGCACTCCAGAGATTCCTCGTCGTGGTTCTTCAGCAGCTTCACCACGCAGTCGTGCATGATGGCTTCCGTCAACATCTTCAGCTTAAAAAGCTCCCCGATGAACTTGATGTTGCCAATGGACCGCCTTCGGGCCTTGTCCTTGGCCTCCTCCAGTTCGTCGTGGAGCCGAGTCCTCTCCTCTGGCTGGAGGGTGGGTGAGAGGGGGGAAGGCACAAAGAAAGAGGCCTGAGCAAAGGAGCCAGTGGCTGCTGTGGCCCACCAGCGGCCAGCAGAGCTGGCAGCAGATTCGGACAGTGAGGAGGTTGGGGAGGAACATGGGCCAGTCCTGGAGTCTGGGGAAGGCTCTGATGAGGGCTCTGCATCGGAGGCAGAGAGAGGGCCAGGGCCGTCTGACAGTTATCAGCTGCCTTCGGAGTCAGACATCAGTGAGGCAGACGAACAGCTGGAGCCTGTTCCCAGTGTGGGCATGAGCAGAGCTGCCAGACGAAGGGAACAGCTAAGGAACAAGGGTCGACTCAGGAGTAAGGCCACAGGTGGACGATGAAGGCTCCTCTCAGAGGCAAGAGACAACTAGTTTGCCTAATTGGTTTGTGACTCTCCGAGACTCCTTGCCAAGTTTTGAAGATATCAGCCTGGTAGCTCTCCAAGCCAGGTAAGATCTATGACTCTAAATTCTCCCTTGAAAGACTTTGCTGAAGGTGAATGAGAGGAATTCACTGTTTGTTTAATAAAGGGTTTTGTCGGGACCAGGATTCTGCTTCGTGGTTTTTGGGGAAGCCTAGATCAGAACACCAGTTAGCTGAGGGCTTTTCTCTCCTCCAGTTCCCAACTGCCCTTTCCTAAACCGGCTGCCAGGAAGGCTTCCCTCCCTTCCAGGCAAGAGCCACCGAAACCGCAGCCACCCTCAGCAGGCGGAAGGGACGGGAGGCCCCAGCTACACTCACGGTGTTGGCGGCCTCCAGCTCCTTCTGCTTCTTCTCGAAGACGTCGTCGTCGGCCTTGTCTTTTTCAAATTCTTTCTGGCAGCGGTTCAACAACAACTTGCGGAAGTTGACCGTGCTGCCGGGCTTGTCGGCCATGGGCACTTTAAGCTGCGTTAGGGAAAAGAACGGACCGAGGTGTGAACGAAGGAGGCCTCCCTGCAGCCGCCATTGGGCGCTTGCCATCTCTACTTGACAGAGCCCAGATAAGGACCTGCCTCAACTATCTTCCCAAGAAAGTAGGAACTCGGGAAACGGTTTGCATTTCAAAGGGGACTTTTACTGAGAGATAATGATTGCAGAGAAGTCAGGCGCCGGGAGTCTGAAACTCAGGCGCAAAGCTTCGTCAGGCTAACTTTCCTCTTTCAACCCCCCCACCCCTCCACCCCGATACCCCGTGTCCAGTGGTGGAATTCAATTTTTTTTACTACCTGTTCCGTGGGCGTGGCTTGGTGGGCATGGCAGGGGAAGGATACTGCAAAATCCCCACTCTTGGGGGAAGGATATTGCAAAATCCCCATTCCCTCCCCACTCCTGGCGGAAGGATACTGCAAAATCCCCTCCCACCCCACTCCTGAGGGAAGGATATTGCAAAATCCCCATTCCCTCCCCAGTACTGGGGGAAGGATACTGCAAAATCTCCATTCCCTCCCCAGTACTGGGGGAAGGATACTGCAAAATCTCCATTCCCTCCCCACTCCTGGGGGAAGGGTACTGCAAAATCCCCATTCCCTTCCTCAAAATGTCCATTCCCACCCTTCTCTGGGGCCAGCCAGAGGTGGTATTTGCCGGTTCTCCGAACTACTCAAAATTTCCGCTACCAGTTCTCTAGAACCTGCTGGATTTCACCTCTGCCCGTGTCCATCTGTAGCCAATAATATGCCACAAAGCTGTTTTTGAAGTCGCCGAGGCTGGATGATGAGAACGAGTTCAATCCTCGGGGCACTGCAACCTTGGATATACCCAGCCGGGACCAGTTCAGGGGGAGTCACTGCACATGGTGCTGTTGTGACTCGTCCTCCCTCCTCTCGTCAGCCGGGCCTTGTATCAGACTCAGAGTCTGATAATGAAGATGTACGGCCTGTCATGACTCCTGCCCTCGGCCCTGGCCCCATGCCCGGAGAAGATTCAAGGAGTGACAGGAGAAGTCCGATAAACCTCACTCATGCAGCGTGTGTTCCTTTGGCTCAGCCTTCAGAGTAGGAAGCCAGCCAGGTGGTGGAATTACTCGGGCCTACTCCCTCTGACCCCTCCCTTTCCCAGACGCTGACAGCAGATCCAGCTGAAGATAATTCAGGGTGGAAGGACCCTCGCTTCCGGAGATCTGAGAGGCGAGGCCAGCAGAAGGAGGGGGGGCAGGCCTGGATAAATGCTGAGTCATGGAGCCACACCCCACAGCCTATATAAAGGACCTGCTTTTGGCATTCCAACCTTGAGTCAAGCAAAGTCTTATCTAGTTTGCTGATATCGGACCCTATCACTGAAGTTACAACTTGGACTCCTGCCTGCCCTGATAAACCTCGAAGGAATTTGGCAAGCTGCAAAGGCTTCGTTGCCAAGTTTGTTACGGACTTCCTTGACTCGTTCATCGGAGCGGGGGTGGGACACGACAGGTGCTAACTCCCCGCTCCGTTTAAACTCCCACGCAGTTACAGCGAAAGCATGCAAACTACGTGGCCCACCATGCCTCCCTCCCCTCCCTTCCGGAACGGCAGCCTTCCGATAGGGCTCCCGACAGTCCACTTCCGAATTCCAAAGCCGGATCTGAGCCCGGAGGGTACCAGCCAGCACCACCCAACTTCTCTGCTAGCCCCCGGCCTTACCATGACCAAGCCCCTGCACATGTTGGCGTAGGCCACGGAGAAGCTGGGCTCGTCGATGGCTTTCTCGAACACCAGATCGATGACCCCTTTCAGCCTCTCTTCCGTGTCCACCGTCAGGTCGGTCACTTGCTTCATGAGCTGGTTGAACATCTGCGGGGTCAGCTTGTTCAAGATGCTGCGGACTTTGGAACAGCTCCTGGGAAGGAAAGGAGGAGAGGAAGAGGCGGTCCGCAAGAGTTCCCAAAGACCAGCCAAGGAAGGATTCCCCGGGGACACCCCTCCCCCCCCATTTCAACTCCTCTATCCTGCTGAGGGCTGGGCAGGCACGGGAAGGAAAAGCAGTGGCAGTGTGTGTGTGTGTGTTGTGTCTTGCCCACTCTCACAGCAGCCGGGGCCTTCTTATCTGCTCCCGAACACGGAGGAATGTATGCCTCCCGGCCCCAGTCCTGGCTCCATGCCCAGACAAGCTGAAGAGGAGGGGGCACCTCCCAGTCCCAGCCCTGGCTCCATGCCCAAGCAGGCTGCAGAGGAGGGAGCACCCCCCGGCCCCAGCCCTGGCTCCATGCCCAGGCAAACAGAGCAGCTAGACCCCTCCCCCTCCTCCACAGCATGTGAGCCTGAGGAAAGTTTATTTCCAACAGCTGCTGATTGGAGTGACCCTCGCATCAGGAGAATTGATAGGCGGAGGCAACAAAAGGAAGGGAGGGGGCAGGCCTGGATAAATGCTGAGTCATGGAGCCACACCCCACAGCCTATATAAAGGACCTGCTTTTGGCATTCCAACCTTGAGTCAAGCAAAGTCTTATCTAGTTTGCTGATATCGGACCCTATCACTGAAGTTACAACTTGGACTCCTGCCTGCCCTGATAAACCTCGAAGGAATTTGGCAAGCTGCAAAGGCTTCGTTGCCAAGTTTGTTACGGACTTCCTTGACTCGTTCATCGGAGCGGGGGTGGGACACGACAGGTGCTAACTCCCCGCTCCGTTTAAACTCCCACGCAGTTACAGCGAAAGCATGCAAACTACGTGGCCCACCATGCCTCCCTCCCCTCCCTTCCGGAACGGCAGCCTTCCGATAGGGCTCCCGACAGTCCACTTCCGAATTCCAAAGCCGGATCTGAGCCCGGAGGGTACCAGCCAGCACCACCCAACTTCTCTGCTAGCCCCCGGCCTTACCATGACCAAGCCCCTGCACATGTTGGCGTAGGCCACGGAGAAGCTGGGCTCGTCGATGGCTTTCTCGAACACCAGATCGATGACCCCTTTCAGCCTCTCTTCCGTGTCCACCGTCAGGTCGGTCACTTGCTTCATGAGCTGGTTGAACATCTGCGGGGTCAGCTTGTTCAAGATGCTGCGGACTTTGCGGAACAGCTCCTGGGAAGGAAAGGAGGAGAGGAAGAGGCGGTCCGCAAGAGTTCCCAAAGACCAGCCAAGGAAGGATTCCCCGGGGACACCCCTCCCCCCCCATTTCAACTCCTCTATCCTGCTGAGGGCTGGGCAGGCACGGGAAGGAAAAGCAGTGGCAGTGTGTGTGTGTGTGTTGTGTCTTGCCCACTCTCACAGCAGCCGGGGCCTTCTTATCTGCTCCCGAACACGGAGGAATGTATGCCTCCCGGCCCCAGTCCTGGCTCCATGCCCAGACAAGCTGAAGAGGAGGGGGCACCTCCCAGTCCCAGCCCTGGCTCCATGCCCAAGCAGGCTGCAGAGGAGGGAGCACCCCCCGGCCCCAGCCCTGGCTCCATGCCCAGGCAAACAGAGCAGCTAGACCCCTCCCCCTCCTCCACAGCATGTGAGCCTGAGGAAAGTTTATTTCCAACAGCTGCTGATTGGAGTGACCCTCGCATCAGGAGAATTGATAGGCGGAGGCAACAAAAGGAAGGGAGGGGCAGGCCTTAATGAGTGCTGAGTCATGGAGCCACACCCCATGGCCTATATAAAGGATCTACTTTCTGGCAGTCTCTGAGTCAGGCAAAGTCGAACTTATCTTGCTGAAGTCACTTACTGGTCTCCTGCCTGCTCTGAGGACTTTGCTAGGACTTTGGGCAGAGCTGCAGAGGCAAGCCTGATTTGGATTTCCCTGACCCGGCCGTCAGCGGAGGAGTGGGACACGACAGTGTGTGTGTGGTGCAGCGACAACCAGGTTTGCAGCTACCGGAGCCCCTCCGACGCCGGGAGCCCCCTCCTCCCCCCTTGCAGCAAGGCAGAAGGAAGCAATCTGGCCATTACAAAAATGCCAGTCAAGGGGGGGGGGAATGATACATGGATTGGTTATTAATGTACAGTAATGATTGAAGATATGAAATTAAAATTTGAAATGATGTTGCCATTTCAGAAAGAAAGGGAGAGAGGAGTAGAAGGAGGGAAGAAAGTAGGTAGGAAAGAGTTGAGAAGGAGGAGGGGAATAAGGAGGTTAGAAAGGGTGGAAGAAGGGAGGAGTGGAGAAGGAGGAGAGGAAGTAGTAAAGTGAAGGGGATGAAGGAGGGGAAAGTAGCAGAGGGTAGAGGGAGGTGGTGAAGAAAGGAAGTGGCAGTCGGGCAGGCCCGAATCAGCAATTCGACTCAGCAATTAATGATGAATGATGGATAATAAGTTTGTATATAAATATGATGTTGGAAAATGGAAATAAATTTTTTTTATATATATAAAAAAAGAGGCTGTAGTTAGCCTGACACTGGTATCCTTGTCTCTTAATGGGCGCCAACTGCAGGGCCACTCCTCATCGTCTCTCTGCCCGCCCCACCTGGGTCTTGATATTCTCGGGATCTTCCACTTGGGTCTCCCTCTTCAGACTCGGCTTCCAGGCGTTCTCGGCTTTCTTCAGATGGACATCCTCTTTGATGCAAACAGTGATGATCTTCCTGGGTTCCCTCCTCTGGCTCGGCTGAGATCTCCGCGGACCGACGTTCAGCAGCTGAGACAAAAAAAAAAGGAACCCTCCAGGCTATATCACATCTAGTTTTTCCACAAAGGGAGGGGAAAACAACCTGCAGTCACAAACAAATGCCCTTCGTTCGGGGGGGGGGGGGGAGGTGGGGGGGGTTTTGCCCTCTGAATGAGTTAACTTTCTTTTTTATGTTCCTAACTGTGAAATGTCGCCAGAAGGATTTTGGACCTGAAAGAAGATAAAATCCTATCGCCAAGAAGATCCTGATCAAACTAGCACCCAGAAGGTCTGCTGGGGTGTGGGTGGGTGGGTGGGTCGGGGGAGAGAGAGAGAGAGAGAGAGAGAGAGAGAGAGAGAGAGAGAGAGAGAGAGAGAGAGAGAGGACCAGGAGCCCAAGACCTATAGTGCCCTGCACAATGTTGACACACTGGAGCTGAGAGATAGGGAGTGGGGGATAAGAGATAGCTGGGGTTTTGTAGCCAAAACAAAATATTTTCTCCTGAGAACCAAGGACATTCCCACAGGTGGCCAGAAAGGAGGAGGAGTGACGTTACCAGGCAACCAGACAGCACCCTGATTGGACCATATGACTGATTTGTTTGGGAAAGGGGGAAAAGCGTTTACTTTTAATTAGGTGAAAACCGTGGGCATATCCAGTCTGGATATATATATTTTTTTCTTTTTTTAATTTTATTTACATTTATATCCCGCCCTTCTCCGAAGACTCAGGGCGGCTTACATTGTGTAAGGCAATAGTCTCATTCTATTTGTATTTGTATTTTTTTATTTGTATATATGATATGATATATGTCCAATAAAACTATTATTTGAGGAATCTACCTGCCTCAGAGTTCTGTTTGCTACGGGTGTATTACTTGGAACCCTGGCCACCCACGTCGGACTGGCCACATTGTTCCCTGATTGCTTTTTGCTGTTTGCGGGACCCCCATCCTCCACCCACCCACCCCCACCATTTCTTTCTGAAATGACCCAAACCCGTTTTGAGGATTCTAGAGATGGACGCTTTGCAATTCTATCAACCTTGTTCTGGAAAAAGGTTTGCCTTTTGCTTTTATTATGCTGTATGCTTGTGGGGAAGGGGGAAGGAGGAGGGGAGATGTCATTTGCATTTTAAATACATCCCAGCTAAAACGCAGGCAATCATCATCACAGGATAGGCAGCCATGGAAAAAACAAAGAGCAACGCGCATTTCAAACCTAGCCACAAAACTAAGCTCCCAGCAAGAAGGCCAAAGAACGAACCGCTTCAGTCTGGGGAAGCAAAGACTAAACCTTCCCTCTGCTTTTTTTCCCCTCCGGCTTGCTAAGCCCGCTGCTCTCCAAAACCCACGTGACCAGCACTGCAGCAGCCGAACGGAGCCACCCGTACGACCTGCCTATGCACCAATGCGAAGTATTGCCTCCAAATAACCAGATTGATCTGGAAGGACCCACAAGGAATTTCCCCGGCACGCTGCTGTGAAGATCATCCATTAAGCTGGTGCTGGCTACTCAGGAAGTGACACGAGGCTGGCTCCAGGGAATTATAAATGCTTCATTGTTGGAAGGGGTTTTCCCTGCCGCCTTGAAAGAGGCGGTGGTGAGACCCCTCCTCAAGAAGCCTTCCCTGGACCCAGCTATTTTGGGTAACTATCGTCCAGTCTCCAACCTTCGCTTTGTGGCGAAGGTTGTAGAAAATGGTTGCGTGGCAGCTTCCCCAGTACCTGGATGAAGCCGTCTATCTAGACCCGTTCCAGTCCGGCTTCCGGTCCGGTCACAGCACGGAGACAGCTTTGGTCGCGTTGGTGGATGACCTCTGGAGGGCCAGGGACAGGGGGTGTTCCTCTGCCTTGGTCCTACTAGATCTCTCAGCGGCTTTCGATACCATCGATCATGGTATCCTGCTGCGCTGGTTGGAGGGATTGGGAGTGGGAGGCACAGTTTATCGGTGGTTCTCCTCCTATCTCTCCGACCGGTCGCAGACGGTGTTGACAGGGGGGCAGAGGTCGACCGCGAGGCGCCTCACTTGTGGGGTGCCTCAGGGGTCGATTCTATCGCTCCTCCTGTTCAACATCTACATGAAGCCGCTGGGCGAGGTCATCAGTGGTTTTGGGGTGAGTTATCATCTGTACGCTGACGATACGCAGCTGTACTTTTCCACCCCGGACCACCCCAACGAAGCTGTCGAAGTGCTGTCCCGGTGTGTGGAAGCCGTACGGGTCTGGATGGGGAGAAACAGACTCAAGCTCAATCCCTCCAAGACAGAGTGGCTGTGGATGCCGGCACCCCGGTTCAGTCAGCTGCAGCTGCAGCTGGCTGTGGGGGGCGAGTTATTGGCCCCAACGGAGAGGGTGCGCAACTTGGGTGTCCTCTTGGATGGGCGGCTGTCGTTTGACGATCATTTGGCGGCCGTCTCCAAGAGGGCCTTCCACCAAGTTCGCTTGGTGCGCCAGTTGCGCCCCTTCCTTGACCGGGATGCCTTATGCACTGTCACTCATGCCCTCGTAACTTCCCGCCTGGATTATTGCAATGCTCTCTACATGGGGCTGCCCTTGAAGTGCACCCGGAGGCTGCAGTTAGTCCAGAATGCAGCTGCGCGGGTGATCGAGGGAGCCACACGTTGCTCCCGTGTAACTCCGCTCCTGTGCAGTCTGCACTGGCTTCCTGTGGTCTTCCGGGTGCGCTTTAAGATTTTGGTCACCACCTTTAAAGCGCTCCATGGCTTAGGACCCGGGTACTTACGAGACCGCCTGCTGTTACCTTATGCCTCCCACCGACCCGTACGCTCTCACAGAGAGGGCCTTCTCAGGGTGCCATCCGCCAAACAATGTCGGCTGGCGGCCCCCAGGGGCAGGGCCTTCTCTGTGGGAGCTCCCACGCTCTGGAATGAGCTTCCCCCTGGTTTACGTCAAGTACCTGATCTTCGGACCTTTCGCCGTGAGCTGAAAACGCACTTATTTATTCAAGCGGGACTGGCCTAAAATTTTATTGGGTTAAAATTTTATTGGGTTATTTATATTTTAATATTTTAATTCGTTTTAAATCTGGCCATTTTATAATATGCTTGTTTTAATTTCTTTTAATATTGATATTGTGATTTTTTACTTGGCTGTACACCGCCCTGAGTCCTTCGGGAGAAGGGCGGTATAAAAATTGAATAAAATAAAATAAAAAAAATAATGCTGACCAGACTTGGCAGACCAAGGAACGGACCAGGAGCAGTCTCATTCACACTGGCACGTAGTCAGGGCCTCGGCTAAACACTTCATTACTCCTCCTCCTCCTCCTCGCTAATGTGTAACCTTCCCTTGCTGACGCCCAAACCCTGCAGGTGTTTCTTGTGGAAGCAACGGTGGGGGGGGGGGAGAGGAGGGAGGTCTGCAAAATTGGCCCACTGGACCGGTGGGCTCATCAAGGCTCAGCTCTCCCCCCCCCCCAATTTGCCAATTGGGAAAAGGCCTGAATGAATCGGTAAAGCTTCGTTAATTATATTGGTGCCAGTTCTCTGTTCGTCCTTCCTTTGGAACCCGAACTGCGGCTCCCTCCGTCAGCAAAAACTCAGCAAACGGTACAAAGAGACGGGTGACGATGCCCCTTGCCCGTGGGGTGGCCGAGAATCAGCTCGTGGGCCCAGCCTGCCCGCAGCTTCCTCCTGTCCAAGGCAGGTGGCAATGGCCCAGGGCACCGGCTGCTGTCTAGGCACGGAACAGGCCTTCCCTAAGCAAAGCATCTTGCCCGTCCCCTAGATTCTCAGGCCAGGGCAAGGGGGTCGAGCGGCAGGCAGGGGACACCCTCCCCAGTATGGCTCTCAGGGCTGCAACCAAACAGCTGGAGAAGCCAATGAGCTCAAGAGGACTCACCTGGTCTCTCCCCCTTTTGCCCAGGACTGTGGAGAGCGGCCTAGGGTGGATCCGGCTGAGGCCCAAAGTCCAGCATGCCCTCTGCGGGCGACGTCCCGCCCCCAGCCCTGATGCAGCGCAAGGCCGGTGCCGTCTAAGCCACAACCTGCGTGGAGTCGGGGCTCCTCTGGCAGGGTAAGGAGGGAGGGGAGAGGAAAGGCAGGCTGAAAAGCTCCAGGGGAGGGGACGGGGACGGGGACGGGGAGGAGGCAGCAAGAAGCCTTACCCCTATCTGCAGGTTCCTCAGCTGTGGGTGAGACGAGACCAACAAAGGGCATGCTGGGGTGCCACATCGTGTGCCAGAGGGGAGTCCGGGTGGGGGCTGCACTTTGCAGGCCTGAAGGAACGAAGGAAGGAGGGGAGCGACTCAGCCCAGGCAGCCGCACCAGGGAAGAGGTTTTTTGGGGTGGGTGGGGAGGGCGGAAGATTCTGTGGCCCCCGAACAGCCGGCTGATCTCTGCACGCGACCGCCGCCCTCCCTGCTCGCTTTCCAGGCTGCCTTCGGCCCACGGAGCACAAGCAGAGGCAGCAGGAGGACAGGCGTCTTGGGGAAGCACCTTGGGAGGACGGAACATCAGAGGGAGGAAGGGAAGAGCGGAGCAGAGCGCTGGGGAACCACGCCAAGAAAGGCAAGGAAAAGGGGAGGGAAGGAAGGGAAAAGACAAAGCGCAGACCCGAACACCCAAAGCCTGTGTCCGCGAATGCACCGGCTGACCATGCGCAGAGCGGGGCGGCAAAAGGCAATCCGCAGCGAAAAGGTGAGGAGGCTCACTTACGGCACTGCCCCGTCCGCCAGGGACCTGTCTTCCGAAATCAGCAAAGGCCGGGGTGAAGTCGGGGCCCCGGGCCAAGATCCGAGAGTCTAACGTCCGAAGAGGCAGTTTGGGTTGATTGATCTGCCAGGGCCAGAAAGAAAGGGAAGAGTTACGCAGGGAAGGAGGGCTGGCAGTGCCCCAGTTTCTAGGCTGCTCAGGGGCTCCCGGCTACTTCGGTCCAGCACCTCCTGGTTTCCCATTCAGGGGCTGAAAGGCAACAAAACGGGATGGGGGTGGGGAGGTCCATTCCTCTAATGCCCAGCTGACTCACAGGCTCCTGACCTTATCGAGGACGACATCGCTGATTGGTGGCAGCCCCTCCGGCTTCTGGATGCAGGCGGGCATGAACTGGAAATCCAGCAGGAAGTCCCGATCGTACTGCTTCTTCCCTTCGGTGTCCACGGGCTTCCACTGTTCTGTAGTGGAAGAAACATTGCTCTTCACAGCACACACTCTCTCTCTCTGGAGCTGGGAGTGGGTGGAAGCTGCAAGGTCTGGGCCAAAGTGGGCAACGAGACCATCCAGGCTTCCCCGAGGTCCCCCTTTCAAAGCATCTAGAAGAGCGCCAGAGGGCTTTCCTTCCCTTGCCCAGCTGACATCTTTTGGCAAGTCCTGATGATGGTTAAAAGCAAAGGTTCCCCTCGCACATACGTGCTAGTCGTTCCCGACTCTAGGGGGCGCTGCTCCTCTCCGTTTCAAAGCCGAAGAGCCAGCGCTGTCCGGAGACGTCTCCGTGGTCGTGTGGCCGGCGTGACTCAACGCCAAAGGCGCACGGAACGCTGTGACCTTCCCACCAAAGGGAGTCCCTATTTTTTTCTACTTGCATCTTTTTTTTTTAGTGCTTTCGAACTGTTAGGTTGGCAGAAGCTGAGACAAGTCATGGGAGCTCAACCCCGTTATACACAGAACTAGGGATTCGAACCATTAAACTGCCGACCTTTCGATCGGCAAGCTCAGCATCTTAGCCGCTGAGCCACCGCGTCCCATAGTTACGGTGATACAATTGGGAAGAGGCTGGAGACGGTGCACCTAACACACCGCTGAGTCCCCAAAGGAGGGATGTGGCAATGAGGCTGTTTTCGGAATCCCCTGGGTCCCTCTGATAGGGAGAGCACGCACACACACACACGGCAGCCCACCCAAAGTCTGATTTTGTTCAGAAGTGAGCTGGAATATGAGGGGCGCAGCAGCCGCCAAAGCACCTAGGGAGGGGGGGGGCAGGTGTCTCTAAAAGAGGAAAGCAGCCCCCTTCTTCCTCGCCCTCTGAAACCACGGCGGGACTGCCCCTTCCCCCCGAAAGCGAACCACCTGGCCTATCAGGCACAGCCCGCTTCCTGATTCAGGTCCTGCAGGACGCTGGCTGTCAACCCCACTCATGCGGGAAGGATACTGCAAAATGCCCATTCCCACCCCACTCTGGGGCCAGCCAGAGGGGGTATTTGCCGGTTCTCCGAACTACTCGGATCTCTCCTTGCTCTCTCCCTCTCTTTCTGGAGCCGCCCTCTCTGTTCCCGTGAGGTTTGGGGAGACCAGGCCGAGGACGGAGGCTACCTGGCTTGTGCTGGCAGGTGGGGGCGTCGCTGGCACTCTCCACGCAGCCTCCTTCCCTCTCGGGAGCCTCCTCGGCCCCATTGCGGACGGACTCTCCTTCCTGCTCGCCGTTTTCTTCCATCGCATTGGCTACTTTCAGGTCGGAGGGAGAGGGCCCGTCAAGACTCTCAGCTTCTTGCTCAGCTTCGGGGATCGGCTCCCCTCCGAGTGCCTCTTCTGCCTGAGGCTGAAGCAAAGAGAGGCCCGGCCTGTGTTAACCCCTCTCTGGGCCCAGCAAGCAGCGCAGCAGCCTCTCTCCGAAGAGGGGGAAGCCAAAAAGTCACTCCTCACAGCAGATAACTGGGAGTTCCTGGGAGCCACCCACCCCCAGATCCCCCATTCCAGGTCCCGGGTTCCACCGAACCCAGTGGTGGAATTCAATTTTTTCAACTACTAGTTCTGTGGGCTTGGTGGGCGTGGCGGGGAAGGATACTGCAAAATCCCCATTCCCACCTCACTCCAGGGGAAGGATACTGTAAAACCTCCATTCCCACCTCACTCCAGGGGAAGGATACTGTAAAATCCCAATTCCCACCCCACTCCAGGGAAAGGATACTGCAAAATCTTCATTCCCACCCCACTCGTGGGGAAAGGATATTGCAAAATCCCCATTCCCTCCCCACTCCTCCGGGAAGGATACTGCAAAATCTCCATTCCCTCCCCACCCTTGGGGGAAGGATACTGCAAAATCTCCATTCCCACCTCACTCTGAGGCCAGCCAGAGGGGGTATTTGCCGGTTCTCCGAACTACTCAAAATTTCCACTTCCGGTTCTCCAGAACCTGTCAGAACCTGCTGGATTTTACCCCTGGCCCAACCCCTTGGCCAGACTGATCCGAGCTCTTCCTCACTCGTTTGTCTCCCCCTTCCCAAAACCCATCATCCCTTGATGGGAGGAAGCTCACTCCAGTTGAGCAGACTGGCATCAGTCTTTATGTCAGTCTTTACATTATGTACACTGAGAGCATATGCACAAGACAAATTCCTTGTGTGTCCAATAACATTTGGCCAATAAAAAATTCTATTCTATTCTATTCTATTTTATTCTATTTTCTTTTATGTACACTGAGAGCCTATTCACCAAAGACAAATTCCTTGTGTGTCCAATCACACTTGGCCAATAAAATTCTATTCTATTCTATTCTATTCTATTCTATTCTATTCTATTCTATTCTATTCTATTCTATTCTATTCTATTCTATTCTATTCTATTCTATTCTATCGGGGAGGCCCATCCGGCATGTGTCTTTGGGAGACAAGTGCCCACTTTTGAAAACCCTGCTCCGCCAGGCGCAGGGGAGCTCCCCACCCACTCACCTCAGGCTCCGCCGCCTCCAGCCCTTCGTCGGCTGCCTGGCTCTGTTCTTTTGGTTTCTTCCACGTCTTTGGTGCAGCTGCAGCTGTTGGGGCTGCAAAGAAGATCGAAAAGGAGTCATTTCCCACCCCCAAAGCAGGTCTGGAGCAGGAAAAGTCTGCTGTGGCCCGCCGGCAGCCAGCAGAGCTGGCAGCAGAGTGGGACAGTGAGGAGGTTGGCGAGGAACATGGGCCGGTCCTGGGGGCTGGGGAAATGTCGGACGAGGGCCCTGCGTTGGAGGCAGGGAGGGAGCTAGACAGCAGTGAGGCAGAGGAGCAGCTGGAGCCTGTTCCCAGTGTGCGCATGCGCAGAGCTACCAGAAGAGAAGAACAACTCAGAAAGTAGGGTCGATTTGGGAGTAAAGCCACACCTTGGAGGGAGGGGGGGGCTCTTGCAGGAAACAATTTGTTCGTTCGGTCGTTTCAAGAGTGGGAAGTTCTGTTTGTGACTCTAAGAGGCTCTGTGCCAAGGTTTGCTTTACTCTGCGTTTGGAAACAAGTTATGTGGCAGCTTGCCAAGCGAGATAAGGTCTGTGTTGACAAATCTTCCTTTGAAAACTGTTTGGACAAGCCTTGCTGACTGTGAATGAAAGTAATTCACAGTCATGTAAATAAAAGAGGTTTTGCAGGGACCAGTTCCTGCCTCCTGCTTGTTAAGGGAGCCTAGGTCAGAACAGAGTCTTGAGCTGACTCGAGTATCAGAGAAAGCCATGCTCGGCAGCCATTTATTTATTTATTTATTTATTTATTTAATTAATTAATTAAACTTTTATACCGCCCTTCTCCCGAAGGACTCAGGGCGGTGTACAGCCTTCATTTAAAACAATTAATATACATATTAAAATAACAATTAAAAAGCTTATTCAATAAAAGGCCGAAATTAAAACCGTCCAATTGACCATATAAAATACCCAGTAAAATTACAATTAAAAATTAAAAATTTAAAATTTAGAATTTAAAAATCAGGCCAGTCCCGCTTGGATAAATAAATAAGTTTTCAGTTCCCGGCGAAAGGTCCGAAGGTCAGGCAATTGGCGTAAACCGGGGGGAAGTTCGTTCCAGAGGGTAGGTGCTCCCACAGAGAAGGACCTTCCCCTGGGGGCCGCCAGCCGACACTGCTTGGCGGACGGCACCCTGAGAAGACCCTCTCTGTGAGAGGTACGGGTCGGTGGGAGGCATATGGTAACAGCAGGCGGTCCCGTAAGTACCCGGGCCCTAAGCCATGGAGCGCTTTGAAGGTGGTAACCAAAACCTTGAAGCGCACCTGGAAGACCACAGGTAGCCAGTGCAGGCTGCGCAGGAGTAGTGTTACCCGGGAGCAACATGGTGGTCCCTCAATCACCCGCGCAGCTGCATTCTGGACTAACTGAAGTCTCCGAGTGCACTTCAGGGGTAGCCCCATGTAGAGAGCATTGCAATAATCCAGGCGAGAAGTGATGAGAGCATGAGTGACCGTGCATAAGGCATCCCGGTCAAGAAAGGGGCGCAACTGGCGGACCAGGCGGACCTGGTAAAAAGCTCTCCTGGAGACGGCCGTCAAGTGATCTTCAAACGACAGCCGTCCATCCAGGAGAACGCCCAAGTTGCGCACTCTTTCCGTTGGGGCCAGTGACTCACCCCCGACAGTCAGCCGCGGTTGCAGCTGACTGTACCGGGATGCCGGCATCCACAGCCACTCCGTCTTGGATGGATTGAGTCTGAGTCTGTTTCTCCCCATCCAGACCCGCAGGAGTCGCCCAAGAGGGGGAAGGCTGAGGCCCGCATGCTGACTCACCTTCTTCCGGGTCTGTCTTGGCACTTAAGCCCTGGAAGTCATCCTCTTCCAACTCCTCTTCTTCTTCCGTCCGTCCGTCCACCTCCAGTTCGTCTTTCGCATTGGGAGTGTCTTCACTCAGGGTCGGTTTGGGGGACTCCTCTCGGTCCAAATCCCCCGGGAGGGCGGGGGGAGCACCACCCAGCGGGAGAGGAGGGGAAGGTGAGCGGGGAGGAGACGGGGGAAGATGGGGGGCGGGAGCCACAGGCAGGGCAAGGGGAGAGTGGGAAGGCCTCGGAGGCGGCGAGGGAGAGCCGGGAAGAGCCACGGAAGCCGCAGGTGGCGCACATTCGACCTCCGGTTCTTCAGTCGCTGGTTCCAGGGCTGGCGGCACGGCTTCCTTTGGTCCGCCGAGTTCCAGGATGTTCTCGCTGAGCGTTACCCTTTCGGGAACTCCATTGAGTTCGTTAATGAGATTAGCACTAGGAGTCTGGTGACGGTCATTGGGGACTATCCTAGAGGGCTCCCGACATCTCTCTGGGTCGGCCTCCTCCACCAGGGGGCAGCTGGGCAATTCCAGGCAGGGCCCAGCCCTGGCAAGCGGAGGAGGAGCCTCCTGTGACGGGGAAGCCAGTTCGCACCCATCCTGCGAGGAGCCCGACGCAAGTGGCGACCTGCTGGGGGGCACGACTGCAAGGGAGGGGGCTCCAGTAGGACCAGGAGGCTCCAAGGAGGTCTCTGGGCAGGGCGGGTTCTCCGCAGTAAGGCCCGCTTGTTCTTTCCTCTCTCCACTCGGCTCTGGTCTGAGGGCAGGGGAAGGAGATTTTAATACTGGATCTGTTTTAGGCTTCTCTTCTGGGGAAAAGGAGAAAGGCAGAATTACAAAGGCCGAGCCCCATCAGACCGAACGGATGCTGCCTGCACCCCCCCACCCCACCGCTCCCCTCCAAGGCCCACCAGCCGCAGCTCTCCTGGGTACACTTCTTTGCCAACCCACGATGGGGGAACCCGCAGAATCTCCACCCCCCCCCACCCCCCCAGGAGTGAAATGTAAAATTTGTTACTACTGGTTCTGTCAGTGTGTCTTGGTGAAGGGGAAGTTTAATATGACTGGGTGGGCATGGCCAACTTTTTTTCTTTTTTTACTTTTAAAAGCATTTTCAAAATGTAGGAAAAATGCTTTTAAAGGGTTCTGCCAATCCCAGCTTAGTTGCCTGATCCCCAGAACCCTTTAAAAGCATTTTTTTTACAGCCTCTTCGGCTGAAGAGGTTGTAGAAAACCTGCTTTTCAAGGGTTCTGACGATCCCAGCTGAGCCGCACGATCATCAGAGGCTTTTTTTTTTACTTTTAAAAGCATTTTTTCGGCGGAAGAAAAAATGCTTTAAAAGTTAAAAAAACAATAACCAACCCTGATGATCACATGGCTCAGCTGGGCATGCCGGCGGGTGGGGGGGGGATTTTTCCTATCGGTTCTCCAAACCACCCGCTGCCATCACAACCGGATCGGGTGATCCGGTCCGAACTGGGAGCATTTCACCCCTGCAACCCCCCCCCCCCCGATTCATTCCGACCTCAGAGTGAGGGGACAGGCAGGCAAACCTGCAAGCCACACACCCGAAGGGACAGACCACGAATCAAAAGCCAGCAAAATCTTTTGGCTGCCAGGCGGCAATGGCGGCAGGGCGTGGCCTTCTCGAGAGCCGCTCGGCCTGGGGGGGCAGAAGGAAAACTCTGCAGGAGGAGGAAGAGTTTGCTGCTCTGGGGCCAAGGCTGTTCCGAAGCTAGGGCAGCCCTCCAGGTGGGGTGGGATTGAGGGTCGCCCCAAGGACGAGTCGGTGTGGTGGGGGGGCTGGCTAACCTCTCATTTCTCTTTAGACTTAAGTCATCCCAACAAGTCCATCATTCTGAACCAGGATATTGCCACCCACGTTGGAAAGACAAAAGTGGACAAGAAGCGCTAAGCAAGGGGAAGGTTGATCCAACAATGGGGAGGTCTGAGAGGAGAGGGGGAGGGGGGCGGGGAGGGCCAAACAACAGTGGTGAGGAAACGATCCCGGTGGGTGAGGATAGCAGCACGAAGCATGTGCGTCTGTGTGATTTTATTTTCTTACTGCAGTTTAAAAGATATAAACCACCCTTCCTCTAACCAGGGGGAGATAGGGCGTGCGCGGAGAGCACGGTATTAGCGACAAGACAGAAATGGGTATAAAATTCAAACCGTGAATCCAAGAGGACCGAGTCCGAGATGCCTCTGTACAAAAATCCCATCCGTCTCTGCACTCCCCCCACCCATCCCACCCCTGATGGCCAAGGTGGGGTTGGGACCCTCCCTCAGGCAAGGAAGGACTGGAGCGCCAGGCTGCCAGTCCCTAAGTGCAAAACAGGCCTGGGAGCAGCTTAGCAGGACCTGGGCTTGGCTGCGGCAGGACCAGAGGAGTGGGAGAGGGATTGGGGGGGGGGCATGCCTCGAACCACCTCTCCCAAGGGGGGCGGAGGGTGGGTCCAGCTTCTCCTATAGTTCTCTCAAACTTTTTCAGTTTGAGTGCTGAAAAAGAGGCCAGGACACTGGGCCCTGGGATCAGGCTGGGTTAAAGTCATTGGATTTTGGCTTCCCTGAGTCTTTTTTAAGTCTTTGCAGACGGGGCTCAAGACAACCAATCCCCTGCTGTCCAGAATGGGAGTGGTGGTGGGGGGAACTCAACCTCTCCTCTGCCCCCAAAGATCCTCGAGGGGGGGGGGAGAGGGAGGAGGGGAGGGCGAGACCCACCTCTCTCTCTCCAACCAGGACGAGCTGTCCATCCACCCACCTTGCTTGAGGCCGCCCGTCGTTGCGATGGGGCTGCTGGCAGGAAGGGGAGAGACCTCCACAGTCCCGCAGGCCACAGGGTTGTGCTCAGGGACCTGGCTGGGCAGCTGCTGCTGCTGAGGCTGCTGCTGCTGAGAGTGGAGATACAGGGGGAAAAAAAAAATAAGAGTGATAATGAGCGTGCGAACGTAAAAACCGGCGAAGTGGGAATGCAAGCAGGCAGGCAGGCAGGCAGGCGAAAAAGGGCCGGGTGAGAAAAAGAAGAAGAAGAAAAAAATTCAAAAAAGGAAGAAAACCAAACCGTAATATACATTGGGGGGGGGGGGGAGAGGGGGAGGGAGGGACAGGAGGAAAGCAGCAGGAGACAGGTGGGAAGAGAAAGAACGTCACTCCCGGCAGCTGCACTGAAGGTGCCAGCGGGGCACAGCTATCCGCACATCTCGAACCCCCCACCCCAGGCAATGGGCCGGGGATCCTGAGTCAGGGGAACATACACACACCTGCCATCCTTCTAAGCTCTCAGAGTTCAACCGACAGGCCAATTCTCTGAAAGGGGCTAACCTAGTGATGGCGAACATTTTCGGCACTTGAGCGCCCAAACTGGAATGCCTGTGCACCGGAGTGCTGGAAACTCAAAACTAGCTGGTGTTCGGGTTTCCGGCATGCGCATATGCGCGCCAAGCAGCTGTTCTTTGTGCTCACCAGAGCACTGGAAAACCGAAGACCAGCTGGCTGGGCATGCGCATGCCTGTTTTTTGTCTGGTTTTGGCCGTATTTTCGGGCTATTTTCAGGCACTTCGGCACCCGCAATCAGCTGGCTGGCACATATGTGCAAGCCGGAAACCAGAAGAGCAGCTGGAGACGGTGCATGTGCCCACAGAGAGGGCTCTGCGTACCACCTCTGGCCCGCGTGCCATAGATTTGCCATCACGGGCCTGGCTAGAAAGAACAAGGATAGATTGATTTAAAACCCCCAGTGACCCCAAAAGGGCAGCAGTCAAGCTAGAAAAGAGGTCCCGGCAGGACCTCTGGATTTGGGGGGGGGCCTCTATCCCTCCCAGGGACATGGTGGCTCAGGGGCTAGGATGTTGAGCTTGCTGATCGAAAGGTCGGCAGTTCGAATCCCTAGTGCTGCCATGTAACGGGGTGAGCTCCCGTGACTTGTTCCAGCTTCTGCCAACCTAGCAGTTTCGAAAGCACGTAAAAATGCAAAAATAGGGACCACCTTTGGTGGGAAGGTAACAGCGTTCCGTGCGCCTTTGGTGTTAAGTCATGCCGGCCACATGATCATGGGGACATCTTCGGACAGCACTGGCACTTCGGCTTTGAAACGGGGATGAGCACCGCCCCCTAGAGTTGGGAACGACTAGCACGTATGTACGAGGGGAACCTTTACCTTTTACTATCCCTCCCACAGCCCTCCTTCTCTTTGGGTTTGGAAAAGGGCATCCCAAAGGGGTCTCCCCTGATGAGAAGCCTGTGGACTTCAGGAT
Organism: Ahaetulla prasina; assembly: GCF_028640845.1. Lineage (NCBI taxonomy): Eukaryota > Metazoa > Chordata > Lepidosauria > Squamata > Colubridae > Ahaetulla > Ahaetulla prasina. Next base: position 10,673,592 of record NC_080556.1, on the reverse strand, counting down.
CTCATCAGGATCTCCCCTGACGAGAAGCCCGTGGACTTTCTCTGCCCTCCATCGAAAGACATGGAAGTTCCTACCAGAGGTCCGGACTGACCTACTGGATGCGGTAGGGAAAGTGGGAGAGGGAGCTGGCTGCCACGGAGGCCAGCCGCAACTTTTGGGGTGAAGGCAAACCCCCACAGCACCCGCCAAAGCTACCTGCCCAGTACCTGAGGGGAAAGGGGAGGGTGGGAGGCGTCGGAAAGGGCGAACCCCTCCCCAGCTTCTATCCGTATCAACGGAGAACCCTCCCTAGCTGCAAGCAACAATCATAGATCCAAGAAAAAACAAGACAAAAGAAACAAATTCACCCAAAAGGGAAAGGAAAGGAAACAAAAATCCAAAAATAAGAAAAAGATATCCAGGGAATAATATAGCTCAGCTCTAAAGCTAAAAATTAAGCCACCATAGCTGAGGCTGAGTTGAAAAAAGCTGGGGAACGTCACCAGGGAGGCGGATCCTCAGAATTTTTTCAACTCAGACCATAGAGCTAGAGACTAGAATAATGCAGAATGGCACCTCCCATCGCCACGCTATGGAGAAGGCAGGGCTGCTCCTTTAGAAACCCAAAAGGCTTTCCCGGTGGAAGCGGACATAGATCAAATTAATTCCTCTCCCACCGCACATCGCTGCCACCCACAAGGGCCCAGAAGGCAGGCTGCAAATCTCTACAGTCATGCCCAAAATTGTGGAAACCTTTTGGGAAAAGTGTAGTTTCTAAAACTAGCTAACACCACTTTTTTTTTTTTTTTTTGGAGTAGTACCATAAAATTATATATCAATGAAAAGACAATTTAATCAAGAATGTAATGCAATCCCTTTTTATAAAGGATTTGCTGTTAGAATAGCAATGACAGTGTAAAGAAGAAAAGTGAAACGTAGAAAAAATGAGATATGCAAAAACGATCCCCATGTATAAAAATCAAAATAAATAAAATAAATAAATGTCAGTTAATGCTTAGTTGGGTAACCTTTAGCATGAATTATGGCCTTATAACGTCTTCCCATGGAGTGAACCAAGTCTTTTAGAATAGAATAGAATAGAAGGCCAAGTGGGATTGGACACACAAAGAATTTGTCTTGGTGCACATGCTTTCAGTGTACATAAAAGAAAAGATACGTTCATCAAGGTACAACATTTACAACACAAATGATGGTCAATATATCAATATAAATCATAAAGATTGCCAGCAACAAAGTTACAGTCATACAGTCATAAGTGGGAGGAGATGGGTGATGGGAACGATGAGAAGATTAATAGTAGTGCAGACTTAGTAAATAATTTAGTAAATATAGTTTAGTAAATATAGAGGAATTACTGAGTCTGTCATTTGCACCTCTATAACTGTCTGGTTTGGTTCTGCAACCCAACAAGAAAAACACAGACTTCAGAGGATAATTAGAACTGCAGAAAAAATAATTGCTACCAACCTGCCTTCCATTGAGGACCTGTATACTGCACGAATCAAGAAGAGGGCCGTGAAAATATTTGCAGATCCCTCGCATCCTGGACATAAACTGTTTCAACTCCTACCCTCAAAACGACGCTATAGAGCACTGGACACCAGAACAACTAGACACAAGAACAGTTTTTCCCCGAAGGCCATCACTTTGCTAAACAAATAATTCCATCAACACTGTCAAACTATTTACTGAATCTGCACTACTATTAATCTTCTCATAGTTCCCATCACCCATCTCTTTCCATTTATGACTGTATGACTATAACTTGTTGCTGGCAATCCTTATGATTTATATTGATATATTGACCATCAATTGTGTTGTAAATGTTGTACCTTGATGAACGTATCTTTTCTTTTAGGTACACTGAGAGCATATGCACCAAGACAAATTCCTTGTGTGTCCAATCACACTTGGCCAATAAAAATTCTATTCTATTCTATTCTATTCTAGTTTGACAGCGTTGAGGGAATTATTTGTTTAGCAGAGTGATGGCCTTCGGGAAAAAACTTAGTTCTGCAGTTGTTCTAATGTGAAATCAAGATTGAAGGATTGATTCTATTAACTGGGTTTTATTACTGGGTCGCTTCTGACTAACAAGTTTCTTGAGTCGGCTCCATAGATTTCCAATTGGGTGAAGGTCTGGGCTATTCCCAGGCCATTCCAGCAGTGGAATAGGATTATCTTGAAACTCCGAAAGAAAAAGTGGCGTTATTAGCCATCAAACCTGAAAAATACACTTTTCCCAAAAGGTTTCCACAATTGGACAAAGGACAAAGAACCTCAGCGGTTCGTTCAGCGACCGCTCAAAGTCGCATCACCACTGAGAAAACGGACGGTGACCGTTTCTCACGCATACGATCGTGGCAGTGTCCTCGATCACACGATGGAAATTCGGGTGCTTAGCAACTGACTCAAGATTTGTGACAGTGTCCAGGAGGGTGGGGGGGGGGCTGCAATCCCCTTTGGCGGCCTTCTGACAAGCAAAGATAATGGGCCAGGGATCCAGATTCACTTCACGACCGCGTGACTAGCTTAACAGCTGCAGTGATTCACTTAACAACGGTGGCAAGGTCGTAAAGATGGGGCAAAATTGCGTCTCGCTTGGTAAAAGGCGAAAGATTTATACGATCTGAAGAGAAACCAGGTATTTAATTGAATGGAAAAAATGGATTGATTATCTACAAAACAGATATCAGATTAAGAAATATGAGATTGCCTTTGAATAATTAGAAAGTTATTTTATGTAATGGGGAGGGGGTTGGGAGATGAAAAGCTTTGGATGTGGTTATTTGGATTGGAAGGGAAAATTTTATTCTATGTTTGGTTTATGTATAACAATGCCTTGTGATTGACCCGGGAAGCCGGGGGGGGGGGGGGGTTTTGGGAGGGAGGGGGGAAAAAGGGGAAAAATGTTTTTGTTTTTTAAAACTCTTTCAATTAAAAAAAAAAAATTGTGTCTCGCTTGGCAACAGAAATTTTGGGCTCGATTATGGTCTTAAGTCGAGGACTACCTGTACTGGAGACCACCACCCCCACCTCTCTCTTTAGGACAGTAGAGGCACAGTAGAGGAGCTACTACGGAGACATTCCCAAAACACATTTGCAAGGTGGATTCCTCTGGAGAAAGGAGAGGAGGGAGGGCTGGTTACCTGGGGAGGCGTAGGGGTAGAGGTGGGCCGGACAGCAGGAGGCGTGGGGTTCCTGCTCCCTCCGCCAGACATAATTTCTTCCGTTATGTCTCTGCCCCCTTGATTGGGATCCCGGATGCGGATCTGTCACACACAAAAAAAAAAAAGGAAGAAAAACCACTGAATCCTCTCTACTCAGTTCATGCCACAGGGAGGCCAAGCCAGATCCAGTCTGGCATCGTTGAAGATGCCTGTTGTGGTCCGTCAGCAACCTACAGAGCTGGCAATGGAATCAGACAGCGATGAGGCAGAGGTGAGGCCAGGGCCATCGGGGAGTGAAGTACGGACTCCAGAGCCTGATGGTAGTGAGGCAGAGGAACAGGAGGAGCCTGTTCCTAATCCACGCATGAGAAGAGCTGCCAGAAGGCAAGAGCAGCTCAAGCAGAGGGGACAACTCAGGAGTAAGGCCAAGAGATGATTGGCCCCTCCCATAAGGCTTAAAACAGACTAGCAACGGCATTTGGGCTCTTTGCCAAAAAACAACGTTGGTAGCTGTGTCTTCTGCTTTGTCTTCTGCTTCGTCTACATCTTGCCTTTATTTTTGTGACTTGTGAATGTTCGGCAAGAAAGGCCTTTGGCAAACTTGAGTTTCTTACTACCTACTTGGGCCAACAACGCCCAGGCAGCAGAGATCACCCTCAGATGCCCTCCTGGGGCCACCGAAGAGCTAAACACCCTGCCGTTCCCTGTGCCATCAAAAAGTGTTTCCTGTTCTTCTGAACAACAGCGATTAAGACTTATCGACCGCTTTGCCGTTGTTTTTACAGCCCTCTCTGAGCGGTTTGCAGAGTCAGCCTCTCGCCCTCAGCAATCTGGGTCCTCGTTTTACCGACCTCGGAAGGACGGAAGGACGAGTTGATCTCAAGCCCAGTGAGGATCGAACTGTCGAAACGCAGACAGCCGGCAGTGCCCTTGCTTAATGTCACCCTCCCCTCGGGGATGCCGCCTCCAGCGGCCGAGATCAGCCTCCTGGCCCTGTCTACCTCTCCAACCCACGGGAAGCCCCCACAGAGAGCCACTTACCGTCTTCTTCTCCCGCTTGGTGGGCGGGAGCGGCTGTTGTTGCGGGGTAGGCACTATGATGGGCGCCGATGGATACACCGGCTGACTCGGATAGAAAGGGGCTCCTGGAACGAGGGAAGGAAGAAAAAAAAGGGCCATTTGGCTGGGGCTGAATGGAGCCACTTTTCGGGTCAGCCAACCCTCCTCAAGCCGGGAGCCATTCAGATACCCTGCAGAAACTCTGGGATGAACCCCCAGGCCGGACAGATGCATGGGAGGGGGGGGGCAGTGGTGAAATCCTCTGAAGTCTGCTTCCAGTTCTGTAAGTCTGCTACTGAGCGTGTGCTTTGTGTGTGCATGCGTGCCTCAGGCGCGCCCGCACAGCACTAAAAGAGGAAGCATTTTGAAGCTTTCCGAGTCTGCAAAGGTAAGCAGAACAGTGTGTGTGTGTGGGGTGGGGGGGGGAATCCGCTATGCCACGCGATTTAAATTACCGTGTTTTTTGAAATATAAGACGCACCTTTTTCCCCAAAAAGAGGGTGAAAATCTAGGTGCGTCTTATACTTCGAATGTAGCCCCGCCCAGCTTCTCTAACAGAGGTTTCAGAAGCTGAAAAAAAAGCATCAGAAACAAAGCTTCAGAAAAAAAGCCTCCAAACAGAGCTTCAGAAAAGAGCTTCAGAAAAAAAGCCCCCAAACAGAGTTTCAGAGGCTTTTTTTTCTGAACCTCTGTTTCGGAGACTTTCAGAGGAAGAAAAAAGTTTTTTCTGAAATGAGAGTTTCAGAGGCAGGAAAAAAAAACAAAAATAAAAACCAAGGCACAGAGCTCACAACCAAGGAACCTGTTGCTAAAATTCACCTCTGGGAATAGCTGATTGGGGGTATTCCGGGAGGCCGATCCACCTGCCAATCAGCTTTTTTCTTATTTTCCTCCCCAAAAAGGTGCGTCTTATACTCCGAAAAATACAGTAGCTAGAAAGCAGGAAATCTGAGGATTCTAGCTAATATAAATCACGTGTCACAGCTGATTGTCACCCAGCTGATCGTCGGAAACCAACCGGTAGCATTTCTTACTTCTGGTTCATCTGAACCGGTCCAAACCGGTAGCATTTCACCCCTGGGGACGGGGGGGGGGGGGATGGGGGGGGGAAAGGACCAGGATTTTGCTAAGGAACATCTTACCATAGGCGTTGGGGAATTCTCCAGGCCCCGGTCCTGGATAAAAGGGGCCAGGCCCTGGGGGCTGAACAGGATATTGTTGTGGGGGCCCCACGTAAGGAGGACCGCTGTGCCGATACTGCGGAAGGAATGGCATCAGGCATGAGGATACAACAGGGAAAAAACACCAGTGAGAAAGGAGAAAGCGTTCTCCCCACCCCGCCACTTCTCTGGCTGGAAAGCACCAGAGGGCAAGTTCTGTCTTCCTCTGACCCCCCCACCCCACCCCTCCATCTTCCTCCTCCAGAAGCAAGCCATGGAAACTCAGCCCCCCCCCACCCTCTGGCAGGAGCACAGAGGGCTTGCGATGCCCACCAGGTCAAGTCGCCTGCCGCGGCTTTTCCAAGGGTGGCCTTCCCAGCCTTCTTCTAGCCAAAGCTTAAAAACTAGCGAATTACCAAGGACAGGGAGGGGGAGGAAGGACGGCCATAGCACAGTCGCCTCCTCCCTCCCCCCATCCACCCCTCCCCCCAGGCACTGCAGAAGCGGGCGCGGCAGCAACCTTACCTGTGGAATACAGTACTGGGGCCCCTGAGGCATCGGATAGGGCATCGGGAGGTGGTTGACCATCATGATGTGCTGGTTGGCCTGATAGACAGCCGTAGGGGTTTGTGCGCCTGGGCGGAGGGAGGGGCTGCTGTTCTGGATTGTAGCTCGAGGGGGTTGGATTTGAGGCCTCTGGAAAAACTGTGGGGGGAGGGGGAGGCAAGCAAGGAATCCGGTGGGTTAGTGGATCACTGGCACCAGAAAGGCTCTCAGGGCTCCCGACTGAAAGCTAGGCAGCAGCCCTTGCTCAAGAAGGCCCCACGTTTCCGGAGCGACGGGACCAAGGCAGGACCCAGACCGAACCCGCTTGGCGCTTGGGAAGTCTTGCTCCCAAAGCCGAACGGAAGCTGCCAACGGGCCCACAAGAACCCCGTGCGGCCACCCAGAGACGGGAGGCAGTTGGGACCTTCTCCAAGGTTACCTTGAAGAAGTGCCGGCCCTCCTTGTGAAAAGGTAGAAAAAAAAGGTGGCGACCTGGCTTTAAATTGTGTCTCCTCCCCGTCCCCAAGACAATCGGCGGGAGGGCCAAGAGCTCTGGTTTAAGATGGCAAGATGCTGGCATTTTTAATGTGTAGACTCTCTCTCTCTCTCTCTCCGCCCCCCTTTCTTTTTCCCTTCTTTCTCTCTTTTTCCATTCTTTCTTTTTCCCTTCTCTCTCTCTCTCTTTCTTTTTCTTTTTCCCTTCTCTCTCTTGTGTGCGAAGGTGCAAGCATTAAAACATCCAACCGTTAATGAGGGGGGTGGTGGTGGTGAGAGCAAAGAGACAGTTGGGCCATGCAGAAGCCAGTAGTGAAAGTTACCTGGATCGGTCTGAATCCTCCCTTCAACAACGAAGCAGCAGGAAATAAAAAGAAAGCCGGTGGAACAGCTGAAAGGTCAACCCTGGGGAGGGAGGGGGCCAGCATGCAATGGAGGACCCCCGGCCCGCTCGGCCTGGCCCAGCTAACCTCTGAGGCACCCAGGACACCACCTTGGACGGAGCTGCCTGCCCGCCAGGGGCCGACATTATCTGTTCCAAGAGGAGCCAGACCTCTTCTGTGGGAAGAGGTGTCTGTGGCTGCCTAAGTCGCCTCTCCCTCCTTCCTGGGCCTTCCTCTTCTACCGCAAGGTGGAAGCCCAAGGTATTTGAGGACATGCCAAATCCTTCTCAGGGGCTGTGGCAAGAGAAAGGATTTCCTTGACCAGGCCTGAGCTGCCTCGGGAGACCTCCAAGCACACAGCAGAACGGAAAGCTACCAGGCGCCCCCAAACGTCGGATTGGCTTCTGGGGGGTGGGGGGCAGAGACTCCTCTGTATAGGGAACTTTCAGCCCAAACAGAGGCCAGCCTGGGACTCGGGCTGAGGTAGGATTCACATAATTTACCTACTGGTTTGCCCAGCACCAAAAATGTGCCCGGCCTCAAAAATGTGCCTAAATAGGACAGCATAGAGCCGGGGCAGGTGGATGATTTCTACAACCGGTTCGCTTGAACCGGTCCGAACCGGCTAAATATCACCTCTGGACTGGAAGGGCTTCAGGGCACCAGTTCCCATTTCAGCTCACTTGGCGAAACAGCTGTGTTCATCCCCGGAGGGTGGATAGGACAGGAGCCATAAAACCATCCATTCTTTGGGACTCACTCTCCTCCCCACCCCACCCCACTCCCCTCTCCAGCATCCATGTTCCGGCACTGCCATTCAGGACTAATTGAGACCCAGCTGAAAAAAATGCCACCATGGCCCAGCATCAACCCCCGCACAGCCAGTCCCAAGAGGGCAGGAGTGGCTTTTAACTCGGCACAGTCCAGCAGGCTTCTCCTTTTGCTGCCTCTCCTTGGGACGCTGCCCTGCCCAGGCCAGGAGAGAGCTGGGGCACCTGGTTGCACCTGGTTGCACCTAGAAAGCTCTGGTCTGGTCCATGGAAACACAGAGGCAGAAAGATATACGTTTCTGCCCATTTCCCCTTCCCTCACCTGGCATCAACCTGTTGGCCCTCAACTATTACAGTTAGTCCTCGACTTACAACAGTGACCGTTCAAAGTTACAACATCAATGAAAACAAAAAAGAAACCACTGGCTGACAACTTTTTTTACACTTTCAAAACCGTTGCAACAGCCCTGTGTGGTCACAGGATTACAATTCAGATACTTGGCAGCTGACTCCAATTAATGACACTCGCAGCATCCCTGGAGTCGGGCCATCCACTTTGGCGGCCTTTTAACACAAGCAAAGTCAACGGCGAAGCCGGATTCACTGAATGACCGTGTGAGTCACGGTGAAAAGAAAGGTTGCAAAACGGAGGCAACATTCACAGAACAATTGCCTCGCTTAGCAACATAAATTTTTGGGCTCGATTGTGGTCATAAGTCGAGGACTACCTGTACACGAGAAAAGAACAGGTGAGGAGGAGAATTGTCATCCCCTTGCTCTCCCCAGCATGACAAGGCCGGGATAGCATCTCCACTGCAGGATGTGTCCACTCAGCCGCTGACCAATACAGGGACTGACCGATTGGAATGGCCAGACTTCAAGCAAATGAGACAGCTGTGAGAGATCCCCAGATCTGGCAGAGGTCTTTGTCCGACCCATCTCACCCTGTGAGGAAGCAGCCCTCCTAGGAAGCAGCGATTTTAGGCTCCCCCCTACTCTTTTGTCACCCATAATGGTTCATTATTTCCCCCCTGCTCACAGTTGTTGTCGTGTCCCACTCCTCCGCTGACGGTCGGGTCAGGGAAATCCGAATCAGGCTTGCCTCTGCAGCTCTGCCCAAAGTCCTAGCAAAGTCCTCAGAGCAGGCAGGAGACCAGTAAGTGACTTCAGCAAGATAAGTTCGACTTTGCCTGACTCAGAGACTGCCAGAAAGCAGATCCTTTATATAGGCCATGGGGTGTGGCTCCATGACTCAGCACTCATTAAGGCCTGCCCCTCCCTTCCTTCTGTTGCCTCCGCCTATCCAATCTTCTGATGCGAGGGTCACTCCAATCAGCTGTTGTTGGAAGTAAACTTTCCTCAGGCTCACATGCTGTGGAGGAGGGGGAGGGGTCTAGCTGCTCCGTTTGCCTGGGCATGGAGCCAGGGCTGGGGCCGGGGGATGCTCCCTCCTCTGCAGCCTGCTTGGGCATGGAGCCAGGGCTGGGACCGGGAGGTGCCCCCTCCTCTGCAGCTTGTCTGGGCATGGAGCCAGAACTGGGGCCGGGAGGCATACATTCCTCCGTGTTCGGGAGCAGATAAGCAGACCCCGGCTGCGGTGAGAGCGGACAAGACACAACAGTTGTTTCTTAACAGCTTCGAGTTGCGCACCCCAATGTGCTAGTTGCCTGCGAGGGATTTGCAGGAGGTGGCGGCTCAGCACAAACGTCACGGCAGACACCACCAAAGGCAAAGTCGGGGTACGGAAAGGCAACGAGCAAAAGGCTCTGGGAGGACCCAAAAGGAGGAGGACTCTGTGTGGGTGTATGTGTGTGTTCCCCACAAACATTCAGCCAGCATCGATCAAACCAACCCAGAGTTTATGGGCATTTGGGGAAGGTGGGGGAGAGAGTGTCAAATGACAAGATGATCGCACGAGTGATGCGACCTGATATTGGACACGGGCAGTGGTGGGATTCAAATAATTTAACAACCCATTCTCTGCCCTAATGACCAGCTGGGTAGGTGTAGCTCGGTGGTCATGTGACCATGTGGGCATGGCCAACTCAAACTCACATCGATGGGCACTTCGCCTTAGCTGTTACAATGTAATAAGGGTTAACCCGAGAGGCAATTTCTGTAAGCAGGGCAATAAAGATTAGGCTAGAAATACCACCAGAATGTTTCCTTCCTTACAGGATTAGCCCTGTAAAGTGGGAAAAAAACCAAAATAAGATTTCTTCCAACAACCAGTTCTCCGAACTGCTTAGAAAGTTAACCGAATGAGGACTGGCCTATTCTCCCGAATAGGTGTGAACCGGCTGAATCCCACCACTGGACATGGGTCCGTAACAGCAGCCATTTCTCTAATGACCTCGCTATTCAAAAGCCACTGCTTTTGGCTTCGTGGGGACCGGTTGCGGTTTGGAGATCCTGACAACAGCACTGGGCATCTTCTATTCTGGCCAGCACATTAATCAGCACTTGGCAGGCCTCTGCCTCCCCACAAGCCCCCCCACCCACACACACACACAGAGCAGGAAAGACATAACAGGGCTCTGAACTTCAACTTGTGATCCACTTGCTGCTAACATCCAGTTCTGGGACCAGACTGCCTTTAATTACTTCTGTGTTTTTATTTCATCACGTCCATGAAGATCAAAAAGGTGCCGTACGACATTTTGCACGGTAACCTCTACATATAATTCATCAAGCGCATAAGCAGATGTGTGAGACGCCTCCCATCTTTATGGTCCCGTCAAGGGGGTCAGGAGGCAGCCTTCCCTATCGATCCAGATTTGTGACTCTCTACCCACCCCCGGGGAGGGGCGGGGGAGGGGGGGGCTCAACCGAGATAGCCTCAACATGCAACGGCCCGAGTGGTCCTTTCCGGAACAGAAGTGGGGCCACAGAGAGGAGGGGAGAACGGAGAAGCCCCTCTAGACACTCTCTCTCTCTCTCTCTCTCTCTCTCTTCCAGATCAGTTAAGGAATCCAGCCAAGCGGCAATCCTGGGGGGCACTCATGGAACCTCAATATTAAGTGTTCAGTAGAAACAGGGGACCCGAGTTAAGCCGTGCTGGATCTCACAATCCTCACTCATCCTCACGCGAGACTCACAGATGCTCAGTTCAGGCCAGGACACCAACCTCAGGTGACATTTTGGCTATCAGGTTTGCCGGTCTCGGCTCCATGAGACCAGGGCCCTGCTTTCCTAACTGCAATTCAGCAGCAGTGGCTGCAGCTCTTCCGTATTAACACACAACACCCACCCACCCACCCCCAATCCGCAGGGATACATCCTGATCTTAAAACAAAGGAGAGGCACAGGAGAGCAGCTTGCTAGGAAGCGTGGGTTGTGGGGGGGGGGCAAGTCTCCCCACTCCGCAGACTGGGAACCCCACCATCCTCACACAAAAGAGCACCGAGACCACCCGCTACGGGACATGTGGAAGACGGCCGTTAGGGGGTTGTCCAGGAAAGCAACAGAATTAGTAGCTGTTAGAAAGGGGAGGCGCCCAGAGCCTGAGGTTAAGGTGCTTCCCAAAGAGCATCCTTGAGAATTAGCAGGAGGACCAGCCAGCCAAAACGCCCACCCCCCCTCACTCCCCACCCCGCAACCAGTCTGCAGCAGAGGGAGAAAGAGAAGAGCAAGAGGTGGGGGGTGTCAAGGTGGGTACCGTACCTGGTGGTGGGCAGGTCGAGGCCCGGCTGCAAACTGAAGGAGAAGCGGGAGAAACAAAAACACACAAAAAAAAGGGAAGGCACAGAGAGTCAGAAACACCACAAAAGGCAAAAATGTCACACTATATGCAAATGAAACCCATGGGGGTGGGGGTGGGGGGGTGGGGGTGCATAAATGAGAAGATGAGGAAATAAAGAACACTACACCAGAAGCGCAGCTGCAGCACACGGAGGGAGGGGAGGGGCACAGCTGACCCCGGCTGACACCCCCCTCGTGGGTGAACCTGTGGCCAGGACAGGGAGTGGCTCTCTACTACGCCGTAGCCCTGGGAAAGTCCACCCTACTCAATCAGGCTGAGTGTTCCCAAGGGGGAAGGTGGCGGGACATCACCCCACTCCAGGTAGGCAGAGCAGCAGCAGCTGGGAGCTGAACGTGGAGGGAGGGGAAAGAGGGAAGGGGGCAGAAGAGGCCTGCCCTGCCCTTGCCCTCAGCTTCCGTTTTAACAGCCCGGCGGCCTCTGGGTCAGCGGTTGTCCATCCCAAGAGTGACCGGCTTTCCTTGCCAGCCCTTCGTCATGAGCCACAGGAGGCGTTCCTCTCCAGCACCATCTTGGCACAACCACTGGCCGTGAAAAGCACAAGGAAGAGAGAGCCGGGAGTCGGCGATCACGTTTTCCTTCTCCCTCCTCGGCCCCTTTTTCCTTTTTTTTTGGCGCTAGGTCTTTCTGACCTGTTGCGGGTTGGGGGGGGATACTTGAAATAAAATTCAGAGTAGCTACAGACAGCACGATCTTGGGAGAAAAGACAATAGCCTCCCATTCTCTCTCTCCCTCTCCCTCTCTCTCTCTCCCTCCCTCCCTCCCCCCCTCTCTCGGACTTGTGCAAGCGCGAACAAAAATGCAATGATCGTTTTATCGGCCCAAATCCTATCGAGGAGGGACTGAAGATGAGGAGTGTACAAAAACAGGACAGGACAGCAAGTGGCCGGCAGGCAACAAGGGCACAAAGCCCCTCCTGGGTCCACTGTCTCTTCCTAGAGGGGGCGCTTTAAAACCCCCAGGGCTGGAGGAGACCCCTTTCCCAGCCCCTCCCTCCGGCAAACGGCATTCCTGCCCCCCCCCCCGCAATTTCCTCCCTACACACGTGCAAAACAAGCCTTCTCCAGCACTCGGACCCGGCCAGATCTACACAGGAAGGGCCTCCGCTGCTCCTCTAGCCAAATGCAGGGCAGAAACGCTGCCCTCCCTCCACACCTGGGAAACCTGAAGATGCTAAGCTAAGCAAAGAGCACCCAAACAACAACTTTAGAGAAAGAAAACAACCTAGCCTATTTCTCCTGCTGGCTGCCCTCAGCTACTGGCCACATCTTCCTCTGGAGCTGTAAGCAACAGAACAAACTGTAGTCACTGGTGGCTCAGAGAGATTTCAAGGGTTCGTTTCCTGGGGGGGGGACGGGGGACGGACGGTGGGGAGGGGAAGGGGGAGAGAGAAGCCAATCGATCGGGCTCCCAGTGTCGTCTACTGGAGGCTAGAGTGTGGTTGGGAAGGGGGGCTCCAATGGTTAGGGAAAGCCCCACAAATGGAAACTGCCCTTCACTGCCCCAGCTGAGTGGTTTGGCAACTCTGGTCAAATTGCCATAAAAGGTAGCACTTTACAGCCCTCTCTAAGCGGTCAGCCTCTTGCCCCCCAACAATCTGGGGTCCTCATTTGACCCACCTCGGAAGGATGGAAGGCTGAGACAACCTTTGAGCCTGGTGAGATTCGAACTGCCGAATTACAGGCAGCCAGCAGTCAGCAAGAAGTAGCCTGCAGTACTGCACTCTAACCACTTGAGCCTCCGTGGCTCATACAAACTGACAAGCCAGGCCTCCCTTTTGCCTCATGGGAGCTGGCACACGTGGTGAGATGAGGGGTTTGGATGGGCCTGGGACCACCGTGGCAAAGCCAGCTGATGTAGTCAGGAGGCGCCACAGCCTGCCCACGGCCCCCCGATAGCCGAAAGAAATGGGGTGCGTGGGCAGCCCTTGGAAAGAGGTCGTGCTGCTGCCCTTCGTTGACCCAGCAGGGAAATGGACACAAGGCCACCTGTTGTGACCCTGCCCACCCCTCAGCGCCACCCAGGGACAGGGAGGGATTGGGGCGGGGCGGGGTGGGGGTAGGTGAGAAACCAATGCAACCAAACCCAGAACAGAATGCAAGAGGGATTGGAGGGCAGCCAAAATTGCATTTGTTTTGGACTTGCGCAGGGAAGGGGAGAATGAAATGTTACGTGAGCAGTTTTTAGTCATGGGGTGGCAATGAGAGGCAACAGATGGCAAGAAAAATTGCACACAGGACAGTATTTTAAGGGGGGTGGGGGTTGGAATTGTTCACGACCACAGAAAAATGGCTTGACAACTTTTAGGGGCAGCTTCTACCCCGTTATCTTCCCACGGGATCTGCGCTTGAGGGGCTGCCGTATCCGAGAGCAGGTTGCCAATTTGCCTCAATCGGTGCGATTCAAAGCCATACCCGCCCCCCCTGCCCAGCCAGGGTTAGAAAAACGTCGTGAGCCTTTGGGGCTTTCCTTCGGGGGGGCGGGGCGGGGCGGTTGGTTTTGAGTCGGCAGCCCTGCCTCCAAGTCTCCCCCGCCTTGAGAGTTAACAGGCCTGAGCCTGCAGAGGTGGTGTCAGGAGAGCCAAACCCGAGCGGATGTTAAAACGCCCCCCCCCTCGCCCAAAATAACGATCAGGGCTTTTCTGTAGATCAGTCAACAATGGGGGAGGGGGAGGAAATTAAAAAAAACAAACAAAAAGGGGGAGAGGGCGACAGAATGGAAGCAGTGCCGTGGGCACGACCAACTGACTGTCTGCACAAAGGAGTACAGTTTGTCATATTGCTTACAAGATAGTATTTTATCCAGCCTCTTCCCGCCAAGAACCTGTAAACCGGACTCTGTTCCAAAACCTTCCTCCGCTTCCAGGGGCCAAGGCAAGGGATGGGCACTGCTCTGCCGGGCTGTCAAGAAAACTAATTTAGAGAGGCACTCCTGAGGCAGGTCACCCCTTTTCCTCTAGCCACCAAGCCTTAACTTTGCTCACTTCTAACAAGTCCTCCGAAACTGGCTCGCCAGAGATAAAAACTGGGGGCGGGGGGTGGTGGTGGTGTCCCTCCCTACCTCGAACCCAAAGCGGGCAGCTGGAAGCAAAGGGCACAGAGCTTCTCCTCTGTCTCACAGCCCCAAAGGTGCCGGGGCGGGTGAGTGGGTGGGTGGGTGGGTGACGAGGAAGGGCAGAGGACGGGGCAGCTTCCCTCTGTATCGTGACAGCTAGCCGTCGTTTTTGAACTGCACTTAGCCTCATGGTGCAAAATGGCAAAATGGATCACCGGGACGTAGGGCAGGGCGACGGCACCAAGCTCCTCGGGCGGCAGGCCACACTGTTTGCCAAAAAATCCCAAAGGTGCCGAGCAAGAATTCATCGGGGGGGGGGGAGGAAGAGGAGAAGGGGGAGGAGGGTGTTGCATTTACACTGCAGCGTGACGACAAGGATCACAAGAGACAGGGGCAGAAATGCGTGGAGCCCGGAGAAGAGGAGCCGAGCGTCTTGGATCCCTTTTTTCCCCCTTCTCCCAAACGGCAGCGAAGCAGGGATTCCTCTGCCAGCAGCAACTGCGCCGGAAGGGGGGGGGCGAGAAGAGGCTGGGCCTCCATTGGACTGACACGCCGTGCTGAGAGCCGAGAGGGGCTGCCTACTTACCGGAGAGCGGGTCTGAGGCTGCGTGCTCATCGCTTGAGGGGCCTGGGGGTACACCAGCGTGGTGGGCGCCGCGTTCTGTCCCGTGGGGTACGGAGCCTGCCGCAGAAAAGAGAAAAGAACGTTGGCAAGGGATGGCGCCGGGATTTCTTACCACCCCTCCCCAAGAGGACTTTTTCACTGGCATCTATCCACCTCCCGGATCCCGGGCACTTCTCCCCGGTTTCAACGGACTCTGGGCATGAAAGGAGGGAGATCGTTCCATCGGGAAACAGTAAAGGAAGGGTCTTGCAATCCCTGAATTCCGGACGAGAACCAACCCCACCCTGGGCAGGCTGAGTTTCCTGAAAGTTGCTCTTCCCGCAGAGTCTTCCCCGCAGACGGAGATTACTCGTTGGCCCTTTTTGCCTTATTGTCCCTGTGCTGGCTTTCTGGCCTGCCCCCCCATCTCAAGCATACACACCCGACACCACATTCGACGTAAAGAGGGGAGGAATTTTAGGTGGGCAAGAGGAGAGTCCCCCCACGAGCACCTCAAACGGACAAGAGAACCGGGAGCCAACTCTTCCAAGAGCAGCTAGGTCAGGGATCGGCAACCCGTGGCTCTGGAGCCGCATGTGGCTTTTTCATCCCTCTGCTGCAGCTCCCTGTTGCCGGTCGGCTCCACAATTGACAGGCCTTTTGGTTAGGACAGATAGAGGAAAAAGGACGCTGGGCTAGGAGGGGACTCTATGATGGGGGAACTCCAGAATTGAATGGGGGGGCTTCCAGTTTGTGGCTCTTTGAGTGTTTAAGGTTGCCAACCCCTGAGCTAAGTCAACGAGAGCAAGAATCGGTGATCATAAAAGTGCCTAAAAGTTTAATATTTGTGGAGACTCAAATTCTGTCACGCCTGAGGCTGTAATGGCAGTCTCTTATCCTGGGCCGTCTTGCACACGAAGCAATTAACCATCAGGCTTGAGGCCTCATACCATTCTTCGTGACCACTCAATAAACCCAAATACTCATCCGATCCTGCCTTTGCCTCGACTATATCAACAAGCGGCAATATATCCGAGGCAGGAACCAATTTGACCGAGCTGTCGTCTCTCCCCCTGAAAGCAGAAGCCAATTCAGCTGTGCCATCAGGAGTGGGCAGGAAATCCTGCGTTAAACTAGAGTGCCAACTAAAGGAGAGCCCTGAGCTACTCAAGAGAAGGCAGGAAGGAAACTTTCAATGCCCCTTAAGCCGGTTAAGTCTGCTCTGCTCTAGTCTCAAAAGCAGGCAGCAGGCCGAAGCAACTAACCCTGGTTTGTTCATTCCCCGAAGCAGACAACCCTGAAAGTTGCAGCTCTTTGAAACATTTCCCCAATTTGACCGTCCCCATTTGCAAAGCGTTCAGTGGTGAAATCCTCTGAAGTCCTTCGGGAGAAGGGCGGTATAGAAATTTAATAAACTAAACTAACAAAGTCTGCTACTGGTTCTGTGAGTCCGCTCCCTGAAGCGGGCCCGCACAGTGCTAGGAAAGGAACATTTTGAAGCCTTCCGAGTCAAGTCTGCAAAGGTAAGTAGAACAGCGAGGGGGGTTGGGTGGGAATCTGCTGTGCCAGCGATTTAGATTAGTTAGAAAGCAGATCATCAGAAATACTGGTTCAACCGAACCGGTAGCATTTTTTACTACCAGTTCGCTTTGACCGGTCTAAACCGGTAGCATTTCACTCCTGAAAGCGCTCATCAAAACAGTGAGAGGTCAGAAAGTCAGGATTGCAAAAACGAAACTTGTGGCACCTGAGCCTTGGAAGTCCACAAAAAGAAACCCCGTCCCCCCCATACTTCAGCTTCCCAGGAATTTTCTCGCCACAAGGCCCTCCTCTGGCCCTCTCTTAGTCTGTCTGCTCAAGTGAGCCAAAGAGCAAGAACTATTTTTATCGGCTTTCCGAACTAGTTGATTACCCACTAGGCCTGCTGTGCAACAAGATCTCCACGCTCCTACCTGGGCTGGGAAAAAACAAGAGACGTAACTCTGTTGCATCACTCTGTGTGTGTGTGTGTTTATGTATTACAGAATGCTGAGTCACAGGCAGCTCTTTCATTTCCAAATCTCAACAGCACCAGCGTAATGGAAATGCCCACACTCTAGGGTGCCAGAAGTCCCTTGGCCCTGTCAAGCACCTGCCGCAATAGCACTAAGACTTATATCCCGCTTTCACAGTGCTTCGCAACCCTCTCTAAGCGGTTTACAGAGTCAGCCTATTGCCCCCAATCTAGATCCTCATTTTACTGATCTCGGAAGGAAGGACGGCAGGCCGAGTCAACCTTGAGCCGGTCAGGATCGAACTCCTGACAGTGGGCAGAGTTAGCCTGCAATACCTCATTCTAACCACTGCACCACTGTGGCTCATCCTCCTTACAATATCTGACTGACTCACAAGCAGGGCCACCGAATCAACCCCCCACCCTCAGCTCAGGCCTGCCTCAGCAGTCGCATATTGGGCTGGGCTGGACAGGTCATTGCCATCCGCCTCTTGGGATTTAATTCCACCGTCCATGAATGCAGGAAGTTCCCAAACCACGCCTGACTTCTTTTAGGAAGCCCGCTGTGATCCACACCACTGAAATAGTTCAATTCACAAAGGTTTCGCCGAGCCAAGCTGCTGCCAAAACAGCTCGCTCAAAGGACCATCCATCACCTCTCTCTGGGACAATGCCATCGCACTAAAGCTCCTGGAAGCCTCTCCTTTCTCCATCAAGAGCTCCGATGGCTATTTATGGAAAGGAAAACCTTTCTCTGTAGCCTTCAGTGATAAAAGCCGAACCAAATCTCAGCGAATGTGACTCTTCAGGTAATCCCGGGATGTGAGAACACTGCAGCAGACACTGGGAGGTAAACCTAGAGCCCTTTGAACAATACCCAAGGCCCAGGAAGCACAGGAGGGCTCAACCCCTGCCCTCCGGAAGAGTGTCTCTGTCTCTTGTCTTTCTCTCTCTCTCTCTCTCTCTCTCTGTTTCTCTCTGTCTCCCCCCCCCCTGGAGTGGGGGGGAAACAGGAAAACTTAACCCTTTTCGACTACAAACGAAATCAAGCCACTTTCTCCTCCTACAGGGATTTCTACATTAAAGACAAAATATTTTGAGGAGGGTGAAGAGGACAACAGCTTATGTAAATTTGCCGGTTTAGAGTAGAGGTTCTTGAACTTTGGTCAGGACTCCCTGAAAAATCTCCAGCAAGTTGGAGTGGGGGGGTGGGGGGGAGAGAAAGGAAGAAAAATCTGGATTGGGCTTGTCTTAAACCTAGCAGGACAAATTACTCTGAGCTTTGATCCCACTTTTTACCCATGGAAGCCTGCTGAGAAACGACAACGTTTTAGATTAAAATTGATTGCAAGCAAATGAGGGAAGCACTAGTTTTATTCGGGTGGACGGATGGAGGGGGGGGAGGGAACAGGACATGATTGCACTTCCCCCTAACTCTGATTTAAAGCAATTAGTGAAGCTTACACCTCAAAGGGTCCTTTTTTCTTTAACGAGGGAACACAGATAGAGGTGCTGAGCCTCGCAAACGTGCAGCTAAGGTGCCAGATTTCGGCAGAAAGCCAGGCCAAAGATTTAAAAGGGGGGGGGGGGCGCTTATTTATCTAGAAGCTGAAATCCCCAGTACGGAGCATCTCCTTCACTGTTCCTGCCAGTTCCCTAATTACCATTAAGGGACGCCAGATCTTCCCTCGCCAAATTATCCAAGAGTTTCTATTAACTTTACGCAAGTCCCACGAAGACGGGAGGGAAGTTTGTGCGAAGCAGCTTTGAAAAAGGGCTTCCCGGGGTTTCTGGATCTGGAACCGGACTTTAAAAAACAAGCAGGCTTCCGACCCACAGCTCGTGACAACTGAGAAAGCGGCTTTCCGTCTGCCGACGGATTCACACCACCAACTGGACCCCCGAGCCCAAACAAGGGAGGAAGTCCGCTGTTATTTTCTGGAATTGCGGAAATGGGACGAACCACCAAAGTTCTAGAGGAGGCTTTCCCCCCCCACCCCTTTCTCCCTTTCCTCGGAGATCTCCCAAAAAGGGGAAAGGGCTGCGAAGGATGGTCCCCTGGGGTCCAGGAGTGTGCACAGAGAAGAGGACACATGCATCTGAATTCTTCCAGGCCGTTTCGAAGACCTTTTTGGGCAGTAAACGCAGTCCGGTTTGCACCGTCAACTCCTTTCCTTGCCCAGTCTCCGAGAGTGCAGCAAAACGCTTCTTCACCTTCCAAGTTCCCCCCATTGGGGAGCTCAGAACTGAGCCCAGCGGGAGCAACGGAGAACCCACCGGGCCTAAGGAACGAACCATTCTCGCCTGGACAGTTACAGCCAAGGGCAAGGAATGCAACCGGCCACTCCCTTCTGCGGAGAAAGAAGCCACACCACCACTTGGAATTTCACGGGGACCTCCAGATCTTATGTGCTGAGCAGCAACACAGCCCGAAATTACCCGGAGGCGACCAGATGCCTCCCAGCCCAAAATGCCGACCTGTCCTCCATATCCAACAGTTACACAGCCTGCGTGAACCTCTGCGCAGTCTCCCCTCCCCACCCCCACGGGTCTGCAGGAGGGGGGGGGTCGTGCTTATGCACACGACAATCCGAGCCGAGCCAGGCTGGTCCAGCGGGCATCACTGAACCATTTTTTTTTTTCCTCTTGTGACTCACCATCCCACATCCCAGAATCCTTTGCACCAGTTCCCTTGGATCTTCAAAAAGACTGCTGGCTCTTGGGTGGGGTGGAAAGCTTCTGTCCCTCCTCCCTCCTGGCTGCTGGAGCGAGAGTGAAAGAGAGTGACAGAGTGAGAGAGAGAGAGAAAGAGTGAGAGAGAGGAGGAAAGCGACAGGGGGCAGAGAGAGAAAGAGAGAGAGCGCAAGAGGGGCAGAAGGAAGACGGGCAATAGGGGAAGTGCATCCTCTCCCCTCCAATCACTGTGCAGGATCTCGAGGGTGGGGGGGGGCTGCGTATCCTGGGAGAGGGGCTCTCCTCGCCTACTACTAAGCACAAAAAGCAAATTCAGTTTTCCAGGAACAAACCTCCTCCTCCTCTTCAGCCTGGGAACAGAGCTGGCAATTTTCTAGTTAACATGAACCCGCAGCTATTTCTCCACCAGTTTTCCTTTAGACCCTAGGTGCCAGGGTCATTTCCTCCCCACCCCCAATGATCCCCATCTAGAGGAAGCCCAGCTTATCTCTAAACTGCTGGGGGAAAAGGGCCATTTCCTAAAGCTTGCTCTCTAGCTGTGTGCGTGCGTGTATGTGTGTGTAAGGGGCAACTGAAGGCATTGAGATAGGCCATCTTTTGGACAGAGCATATAAATACCCGTATTTTTCAGAGTATAAGACACACCTTCGTTTTTGGGGAGGAAAATAAGAAAAAAGCTGATTGGGCAGGTGGATCGGCCCTCCCAGAAGACCCCCAATCAGCTGTTCCCAGAGGTGAATTTCAGCAACAGGTTCCTTGGTTGTGAGCTCTGTGCCTCGCTTTTTTTTTTTCTGCCTCTGAAAGCCTCTGAAACAGAACTTCAGAAAAAAAAGTCTCTGAAGCTCTGTTTGGGGGCTTCTTTTCTGACGCACCCAGATTTTCACCCCCTTTTTTTTGGGGGGGGGGAAAGGTGCGTCTTATACTCCGAAAAATACGGTACTTTCCAGAAAGAAATGGCAAGGAGGAAGAGACCGCCCCTCCCCGTCAATCTGCAACAGAAAAGGCACAGCCCTGACTTTAACGCCAATAGCAGCAGCATGTACAGATAGTCCTTGACTTACAACCATTCGTTGAGAGTGACCGTTCAGAGTGACAACGGCGCCGCAAACGGTGACGTGGGACCGATTTTCACCTTTCCCGACTTTTCCAGCTTACCTTTCCCCCCCCCATGGTCACGGGATCAACGTCCAGAGGCTTGGCAAACCGGTTCGTGGTTTATGACCGTTGCCGGGGGCCCTCCCCCCAGGTCACGTGACCCCTTCACGCGACAAAGCAAAGTCAAGGGTGGGTGGGGGGAAGCCGGGTTCACTTCACAAGCGGGTTAGCAAAACTTACGAACTGCAGTGATTCGCTTAACAAACTGGGGGTGGGGCCGAGGAAGGTCGTAAAACGGGGGGGAGAGAACTCACTTAACGGACGTCTTGCTTAGCAACGTAATTTTGGGGGGGGGCTCAATTGTGTTTGTAAATCGAGGACTACCTGTACATTTCTCCGGCACGTTTAGGAAAGGTATACTAGAATGAAAGCAAATGTGTGTCCCCCCATGTCCCGCTCTTGAGCCGTCCCCACAACTGCAGGGCAAGCAGGGACCGTGACACGGGAAGGGAAGGAGAAGGGAGGAGAAAGAGAAAGGCAAGATTAACCATTATTTGGATCAAGGAACAAGAAGCGCCCCTTACTGACAATCCCGGGGCAGGCCTGCGCGGGGGGGAGGGGAGGGAGAGGGGAGGAGAGGGCACCCCCTTGTCTCAGATTAAAATCCGACCGGAGGGCAGGAGCCAAGCAAACGGACGCCTCTTTCCAAAGGCCGGGCCAACCGCTTGGTTCAGATTGGAAATCAAGAGGAAACAAAATTAAGGGGAACGCCCCCCCCCCTCAGAAAACAGCTTTGGGTGCTCAAGAGCTTTGGGTCCTGCAATTTTCCCAGGAGCTACGCGTGGAGAAGGGGTGGGTGGGGGGGCCTGGTCTTCCTTCAGGGACATCAGAAGCGGCCCCAAGAGACGGGTGGTGGTGGGGAGGGCCACAAACACAGCCAAGGAGGACACTGGTTTGACACAGCGGCCGGTCCAGGACGTTTTCAGGAGCTTCCGCTAAGTGGCACAAGACTAAACTACCTTCTTCTTTTTTTTTCTTTCCATTTATTAATCTGTCGTAGTAGCCTGCCAGGCCCACCGCTGCCAGGTTCAGAAGTTAAAACATCCCCCCACCCCCAAAAAAGGCACCCCCCATGAGCCATGGCTGCAGTGGGAGACAAAAGGCCATCTTGTTCCTGCTCAATCCTCTGGGCCCAAACTCCAGGGGAATGTGTGTTTGAGAGCTATCCTGAACCAGCAGCCGTGGCTGCTCGGGGCTGCCTCCAGCTTCCATCGGGCCTCGGTTTACCCTAAGCTGCCGTCATGGCGGCCACCGCCGCTGTTGCTTTTCAAGGCGCTGCCGCTGCGACCCTTTCTCCTCTCTTTGCTTTTGAGGTGGGGGGAAATGGCTTCTGACATTAGGTGCATACAGAGTGGGGATGAAACCACCATCTGTTAGCTAAAAGGAAACCTCGAATGAAACAAGGCTTTTTTTGGGGGGGGGGGGTGCGGGGACGGGGGACGGACGATGTGTGTGAAATGCTCCCTAAGTAATCCAGATTTGGTCAGGGGTGGGTGTCCCTCCTTGCGGCCGACCCCGGCCATTCCAGAGAAGCGTCGTCCTGCCAGTGGAGGCATCGCCCCGGTTCCAGCCCACCTCCCGTGCCCAGCCTGATGTCACCCCCCCCACCCCAGCTTTGGGGAGGGGGGCAAACTCAAGATCCCCGAATGAGAAGCCGCCGATCTTACCTGAGTGAGACCAGGGGAGGAGGCATGTCCTGGGGGCGTGGCGGCAAGGGCTGGATGCCCCTTGTTTAGTTCATGAGCAGAGTAAGGGGAGGGGGCAGGAGGGCCTGGCTGCCTTGCCACCTGCGTAACCTGCGAGGAGATAAGCCGTTAGTTAGTGAAACCAAAGCGGAGTAGAACTGTCTCCACGGAGTAAGCACCTCCGGCAATAGGGAACCCATCGCTTGTGCTCATCAGAATAGCTGGGGGGGGGGGGGGAACCCCGCCCTGTTGATTTATGGTAGTGGATCTGACTCCAGGGGCTCCCAGGATCCTGTCTGATTCTAGGAAGAAAAAGAGCCGCATCCTTAATGGATCGCTTTCACCCGACAGAAGAAAACTTAAAAGAGTCTCTTCTGTAGACAGAAAAAAAAAGCTCAGACGAAAACTCCCGGTCTCTTTCAATGGCGCCGGGTCTTCTCTTCACAAAGGAAGAGAGCCACTGGCGATTCTCTGGCCGTGGGTGGAGACGAGGCCAGCCCACGTGGGTGGGAGAAGGAAGCAGAGCCCCCCTCTCGGAAGGCTGGGTGGGCCACGGCTGAAAAGGAAGTGAGTTAAACGGGCAAACCCTCCACAGGGGGGGAAAAAAAGAAAAGAAAAATCCCACAGAAAGGGACTCTCACCAACCTTGGCTAAACTGAAGATGATCCACGATCAAAACCCAGGCTTAAGATAAAAAGACCCGGGACATCATCCTGTCTGCCGTCTAATTAACATCTCTGCTTCAAAGGCAGCAAAGCAAAGCTGTGCTCTAAAGAGGCAAGAGCCAGATTACCCTCTTTTCTTTGATCAGCCTCCTTCGGTGGGGGAAAGCGCTGGGCTCGCCTTCCCTTAGCAGCCTGGCTGGAGTTGTGGGGGGGGATTTAGCTCGAAGGAGCTGCCCTTCCTGGGAGAGGCCTCCTCTTCCCAATAGAGAGAGCCCCACCATGGCCCATCTTCCCCAGCAGCCCCTGGTCTGGGCTCCATCTTTCAGGCTATCCCAGCAGGAGGCGGGGGAAAAGGAATCTCTGGAGATGTTAGTTTGCACATGTGAATGGGGAAGATGCTCCCCAAGGGCACCTGTGGGTCATTTTTTCCCCTCGTTTCATTTCCAGGTGATACCTTCCTCTGACAGGATGCAGTTCTGGGCTGCATTCCATTCTCAAATTACCAACATTGATCATTTACTTTCTTTTTCTAAAAATAAATTTTATTCATAAACACTTTTTCTGAAAAACAGTGCATTGTCAGGGGTATACCGTTTACAAATAAAAAAGACCAAAAAAGAAAAAAAAGCTCAGACGAAAACTCCCGGTCTCTTTCAATGGCGCCGGGTCTTCTCTTCACAAAGGAAGAGAGCCACTGGCGATTCTCTGGCCGTGGGTGGAGACGAGGCCAGCCCACGTGGGTGGGAGAAGGAAGCAGAGCCCCCCTCTCGGAAGGCTGGGTGGGCCACGGCTGAAAAGGAAGTGAGTTAAACGGGCAAACCCTCCACAGGGGGGGAAAAAAAGAAAAGAAAAATCCCACAGAAAGGGACTCTCACCAACCTTGGCTAAACTGAAGATGAGCCACGATCAAAACCCAGGCTTAAGATAAAAAGACCCGGGACATCATCCTGTCTGCCATCTAATTAACATCTCTTGCTTCAAAGGCAGCAAAGCAAAGCTGTGCTCTAAAGAGGCAAGAGCCAGATTACCCTCTTTTCTTTGATCAGCCTCCTTCGGTGGCTCGCCTTCCCTTAGCAGCCTGGCTGGAGTTGGGGGGGATTTAGCTCGAAGTAGCTGCCCTTCCTGGGAGAGGCCTCCTCTTCCCAATAGAGGGAGCCCCACCACGGCCCATCTTCCCCAGCAGCCCCTGGTCTGGGCTCCATCTTTCAGGCTATCCCAGCAGGAGGCGGGGGAAAAGGAATCTCTGGAGATGTTAGTTTGCACATGTGAATGGGGAAGATGCTCCCCAAGGGCACCTGTGGGTCATTTTTTCCCCTCGTTTCATTTCCAGGTGATACCTTCCTCTGACAGGATGCAGTTCTGGGCTGCATTCCATTCTCAAATTACCAACATTGATCATTTACTTTCTTTTTCTAAAATAAATTTTATTCATAAACACTTTTTCTGAAAAACAGTGCATTGTCAGGGGTATACCGTTTACAAATAAAAAGACCAAAAGAAAAAAAAAAGCTCAGTCGAAAACTCCCGGTCTCTTTCAATGGCGCCGGGTCTTCTCTTCACAAAGGAAGAGAGCCACTGGCGATTCCCTGGCCGTGGGTGGAGACGAGGCCAGCCCACGTGGGTGGGAGAAGGAAGCAGAGCCCCCCCCCTCGGAAGGCTGGGTGGGCCACGGCTGAAAAGGAAGTGAGTTAAACGGACAAACCCTCCACAGGGGGGGAAAAAAAGAAAAGAAAAATCCCACAGAAAGGGACTCTCACCAACCTTGGCTAAACTGAAGATGATCCACGATCAAAACCCAGGCTTAAGATAAAAAGACCCGGGACATCATCCTGTCTGCCGTCTAATTAACATCTCTGCTTCAAAGGCAGCAAAGCAAAGCTGTGCTCTAAAGAGGCAAGAGCCAGATTACCCTCTTTTCTTTGATCAGCCTCCTTCGGTGGCTCGCCTTCCCTTAGCAGCCTGGCTGGAGTTGGGGGGGATTTAGCTCGAAGTAGCTGCCCTTCCTGGGAGAGGCCTCCTCTTCCCAATAGAGGGAGCCCCACCACGGCCCATCTTCCCCAGCAGCCCCTGGTCTGGGCTCCATCTTTCAGGCTATCCCAGCAGGAGGCGGGGGAAAAGGAATCTCTGGAGATGTTAGTTTGCACATGTGAATGGGGAAGATGCTCCCCAAGGGCACCTGTGGGTCATTTTTTCCCCTCGTTTCATTTCCAGGTGATACCTTCCTCTGACAGGATGCAGTTCTGGGCTGCATTCCATTCTCAAATTACCAACATTGATCATTTACTTTCTTTTTCTAAAAATAAATTTTATTCATAAACACTTTTTCTGAAAAACAGTGCATTGTCAGGGGTATACCGTTTACAAATAAAAAAGACCAAAAAAGAAAAAAAAAAAAGAGTGGTGTTTAAACAGTGACATACGAGCTAATAAACAATAATGATATACTGTGTTTCCCCAAAAATAGGACCCTGTCTTATATTTTTTTGGAACCCTGAAATAAGTGCTTGGCCTAATTGCCATGCGCTCAAAAGCCCGATTGGGCTTATTATCAGGGGAGGTCTTATTTTGAGGGAAACAGGGTAGCAACAAGAGTAATAATATAACCAAAAAGCTTTTAGCTAAGTTTCTTCTTACATTAAAATATTGTGATTATTTACCTTCTTATTTTCAGTACTAACATTTATGATCTTACTTGTCTCTAATTTACTTTATCATTTACTTTACCTTCATTTACTTTCTATCTACCGTGTTTTTTTGAACCCCAAAATAAGCGCTTGGCCTTATTTTCAGAGAGGTCTCGTTAGTTTGGGGCGTGTGGAGTAAGACGGGGATCCTCTTGCCGTCTTACCTGATTTCCAGCTCTGTCTCCCTAACCCTAACCGGAGGAAATGGCGGGGACCGGCTGTGCATGCGATTAAATATTTTCGGGGAGTTTATTTTCGGGGAGGGCTTATTATCCGGGGAAGTCTTGTTTTTGGGGAAACATGGTACAAGGAAGAGAGCAAAGGGCCTTTTTAACGTTGCTATTATATTTAGTTCACTTTTCTAGTAGACGAACTTATTCCATTTGGGAAATGCCGGCTACTAGTAAAAACCCAAACCAATGAGTACTACCTACAAGACAATCCCAGCCTTTCCTGCAAATAAATGGGGAAGAGAGTCCAAGCTGAACTTTCAAGCAAGGACCCCGGTCTCTGGACACGAATAGGTAAGGAAAGCTGTACTGATTTTTTTTAAATTTCCACACACTTTCCCATCAGCAGTTTCACTTAATCCACTCTAAGGGGAGTATTAATTGAAAAACAAAAGTTGGCATTTACACTTATTCCTACCCGGCTAGTTTCTTTGCCACCCCAAAGCAGATATACTTCTTACAAATGCAGCATTTCCCCAGGCTCAGCAATGGCTCATAGCAAAAATGGATTGGCCTCCTGACCCACATCTCTCGCAGGAAAAGGACTGTGGCTGGAACAGCCTTCCTAATCCTCTTCCAGGTGGGAATGGACTCTCCCTGCAAGCAGGAACTTGCAGTAACTGGAGGATTCTCCCCTGTGCTAGGAAGCCTGCCCCAATAGTACCCTGGGTTCAAGAGGAAGGTGGGAAGGAATCCTTTCTCCTCTGGCGCTTCCTTTCCTGGGTAGCCTCCCACTGGAGATCTTCCTCCAAAACTCAAACCTGGCCGGCCCCTCAAAGACCGTTATCTTTCGCACAGCCGATTCCTATTCGATCCCAAGGAATCCAGTTCTGCAGCATGCCCTGACACGAGAGGGAGCTGAGAGAAGCTGAACCAGGCATCGCTCTCCAAAGAGGGCCGGATGAAGAGGTGGTTTCAAATCACTTCATCCGCTGACAGGAGTCCAATTTTGAATTGCTCTCCCGTCGTCGTTATTGTTTGCAAATGTATTACAAACGTATTTTACGATTCGGAGTTTTACGTGAATGGGACTCGTACAGGAGGCAGCCTGTTACTGAACCTGCCGGGTTGTCGAGATGCTCATTCTCTACAGAAGGAAGGCGAGGCTTCTGTCACTCATCAGAGCATCCTCCCCACCCCACCCAAAAAAAACCCCACAACTCTTGGCAAAAGCTGCTTGGATGTTCTCCTTACCGTGCTGTACACAGCCGAGACGGTGGGAGTGAAGATCCGATCCTCCAGGGGCTGCTGTACAGGACCCCGGGGGATTCTGCAAAACAGCAAGTTAAGGAAGAAAAAGAAAGGGGGGGAAAAAACCACACCCCACAAAATTGTAAGAAAAGTATGATTTTTACGAACGACCTTTTTTGCTTCTAGTGAAGTCGGCCTCTTAATCGTGAGAAGCCGATGCCACCAACTGTTAACATTCACACAGGAGCCAGAACAATGGTTATTGCAAGGCAAGAGAGTCCCTGCGTGTGTAAGTCGACGACGGGATAACAAGAAAGCCGCAACAGATGGGAAGATGAAAACTAACATTTATTTGTGAAGTAACACAGTCACAGCCTGACACGTTCCGCCAAGGGCACAGAAACGGAGCGTGGTGTTTTTCACTAACTGTCCTTTTGTGCTCCACAGTTCTGGGGACTGGAATGAATTTAATAAGCCAACAAACGTGCCACTTAAATCCGCTGCCCCAGATACACTATTAAAAGTGCTGTCACAAGCCAGAGGAGAGCCCTCTGAACTGCAGGTAAGGGCAGGAGGAGGATCCTATTCAAAGCCCTAGAACAGGGGTCGGCAACCTCAAACCTTCAAAGAGCCACAAAGGTCCTAACCGGAAGCCCCCCATTCAGTCCTGAAGCCGACCGGAAGTCCGGTTCCCCCACCACAGAGTCTCCTCCTAGCGAGGTGTCCTTTTTCCTCAACCTGTCCTAACCAAAGGTAAAGGTTCCCCTCGCACATACGTGCTAGTCGTTCCTGACTCTAGGGGGCGGTGCTCATCTCCGTTTCAAAGCCGAAGAGCCAGCGCTGTCCAAAGACGTCTCCGTGGTCATGTGGCCGGCATGACTCAACGCCAAAGGTGCACGGAACGCTGTTACCTTCCCACCAAAGGTGGTCCCTATTTTTTCTACTTGCATTTTTTACGTGCTTTCGAAACTGCTAGGTTGGCAGAAGCTGGGACAAGTAACGGGAGCTCACCCCGTTACACGGCAGCACTAGGGATTTGAACCGCCGAGCTGCCGACCTTTCGATTGACAAGCTCTATCAATTGTGGAGCCGACCAGAAAACCTGCCCCTTGCCTCCTGGCATGCCATGCTTCCCCCCGCCCTTAACTGGAAGCTCCTCTCAAAACTGTGGTGCTGACCAGTGACAAGGAGCCTCAGCAGAAGGATGAAAGAGCCACATGCGGCTCCAGAGCCACGGGTCGCTGACCCTTTGTCCTAGAAAAATACCCCCAGTTGCGGTTTCAGGAAAGAATCGACGACCAGACCTGTGGGTTATTTTCTCGGCGGCTTGCTTAAGATGCTGATCTCTTTTTTAAAAAAAGATGCCTGGGACTCCACTTAACCAGGGTTTCAGAGGAGATTCTACAGGCTTTTCCTCACGTTCTTGGGAATGACACAAGAGGCTACACAGCAACACAGAACGCTTTGATCGGTCTCCGGGTAAGCAGCCGGTGAGCCAGGTGAAAATATGACGTGAGGAAGAAACAGTCAATCTTTTTCAAAAGCGCCAACGTTTTCTATCCAAATATCAACAAAGTTGTCCTTTCGGCTTATGGACTTGGGAGAAGCTAAAGCTAAAATCATAATAGCAATAGCAATAGACTTATATACTTAGACTTATATACCGCTTCACGGTGCTTTACAGCCCTCTCTAAGCGGTTTATAGCAGGGGTCTCCAACCTTGGCCACTTTAAGACTTGTGGATTTCAACTCCCAGAATCCCCCAGCCAGCAAAGCTGGCTGGGGAATTCTGAGAGTTGAAGTCCACAAGTCTTAAAGTGACCAAGGTTGGAGACCCCTGGTTTACAGAGTCAGCCTATTTCCCCCAACAATCAGGGTCCTCATTTGACCCACCTCGGAAGGACGGAAGAATGTCAACCTTGAACCTGGTGAGAGTCGAACTGTAGGCAACCGGCAGTCAGCAGAAGTAGCCTGCAGTATGCACTCTCACCACTGCGCCACAGAGGCTCATAATAGACACTAAGCGGAAGACATATGTTCCCCACAGCTACCTGTGACTGCTCTGCCTCATAAGAATGGCCAAGGACATCACAAAATTAACACAACAACAACTTCCCCTGCCCGTCAAGTGATGGAGATTAGAATTCTTTAGCTTTCCAAAACTACAGAGTACAGGTAGCCCTCAATTTACAATGGTTCGCTTAGTGACCGTCCGAAGTGACAACGGCATGGGAAAAAAGTGACTTATGACCATTTTTCACACGTATGGCTGTCGCAGCACCCTCATGGCCAGGTGATTTACATTCGGATGCCTGACAACTGACGCACATTTATGATGGCCGCAACGTCCTGCAGGGTGTGTGTGTGTGTGTGTGTCACCTGATCCCCTGACAAACAAAGTCCTTGGAGTAATCAGGTGCGCCAAACCACCGTGTGACTTATTAAACAACTGTGGCAATTCGCTTGGCGAAGAAGTGTCGTAAAATGGGACAGACAAAACTCACTTAAAGAATTTCCCACGTGGGGCTCAACTGCGGTCGTTAAGTTGAGGACCACCAATATACAAAACACAAAAGCCGATGCTAAAGCTCCATGTGACTCAAGCCCCTCTACAAACTTCCCTTGTGGTGGCACCTCCACAAGCCAATTTGGGATTAATAAACTAGGTTTCCAAGATCCGGAAGAGGAAGGCTGCGAAGATTGGCACGGGCCATCCAAGAAAGCGATCCAAGAAAGCATCACCTTGCTCAGCCAACACAATTTTTTTTTTCTTCAGATTTTGCCAGGACTCAGCTCTTTTTATCCTTATTCCCTGACAGCCTTCCCAAGAAGATTCACGCAGGGAAAGCTGTTATTGACCACAACTCAAGAGAGCAACGTCCCAATTTGGGGCATGCAGCGAGCAACGCAGAGAATCACCTGTCTGTTCCTCCAATTTGTAGCCCTACAAAAAACCCCGCAGGTTTTTGATGGGCATTAAATTCACGTTTAAAATGTAAACACAGATAGGAAGGTTGGGGGGGGAGGGGAAGACAGCAAAAGCTTTGGCAAACTCACCTAACGCACATTGCCTTGCCTCACGGAGAATCTGGACGTATGCGTCGAAAAACCCACTTCCTGTAGAACCCGGAACCTCAGCCTCAGCTCGTAAGCTTTCCCCGATCAATGTGAGGTTTGTTTCCCGCAAACAATGCCAGGGGACGTCCAGCTGGTTTAGAAAACCCCATTATGAGCCGCGAGCCCTTGACTAAATGGCAGTTCCGACTTCTGAAGGGAAACCTGAGCTAACAAACAGGCGTAGGTCTTAAAAATAAAAACCCTTATCATGTGACACGTCACAGCACTGAAAAGAGGCCGGTGACACAGCAAAACACGTGTGTTCTGCATTTTGAAATGCAGACATATGATACTCAATACGTAAGGTTCATGAGTTCGGGGGGAAAAAAAAACAACTGACGTAAACAAAAATGACTTTTTTCCCTCCTTTTTTGATTTTACATTCTTCCTGTCCTCAGCTTGCGACCACAACGGAGCCCGATATTCTTGTTGCGAAGTGAGACGTTTTGCCGAGTTGAGTTTGCCCCCCCCATTTTAACGACTTTCCTTGCCGCGTTTGTTAAGTGAATCGCGGCACTTGTTGAACGAATAACCCGGCTGTGCGGCGAAATCTGGCTTTTCCCCCTACCGACTTGGCTCGCCGAGGAGGTCGCAAAAGGGAATCGCATGATTCCGCAACCGTCATAAATGTGAGTCAGCTGTCAAGCGTCCGAATGCAAATCACGTGGCTGGAGGGGGGGGGGATGCCTCAAAGGTCGCAAGTGTGAACAGTGGTCGTTAAGGTCGCCTTTTTTGGGGGCCGTTGTCACTTCGAACGGTCACTAACGAACAAATTGTAAATCAAGGACTTCCTGTGTTCCCTGAAGGTCACTTCCTGGAGAAACCATCCTGCCATTCGCTCTGCGGCTTCCTTATCCGCCACTTAAGAGCAACATCTATTCCAGGGGTCTCCAACCTTGGCAACTTTAAGACTTGTGGACTTCAACTCCCAGAGTTCCTCAGCCAGCTTTGCTCTGGGAGTTGAAATCCGCAAGTCTTAAAGTTGCCAAGGTTGGAGACCTCTAATCTAGCGGACAAAGCCCTTCCTGGGGATAGAATATAATTTTTTTTTTATTGGCCAAGTGTGATTGGACACACAAGGAATTTGTCTTGGTGCAGATGCTCTCAGTGTACATAAAAGAAAAGGTACTTTCATCAAGATACAACATTTACAACACAATTGATGGTCAATATATCAATATAAATCATAAGGATTGCCAGCAACAAGTTACAGTCATACAATTATAAATGGCAGGAGATTGGTGATGGGAACTATGAGAAGATTAATAGTAGTGCAGATTCAGTAAATAGTCTGACAGTGTTGAGGGAATTATTTGTTTAGCAGACTGATGGTGTTTGAGAAAAAAACTGTCCTTGTGTCTAGTTGTTCTGGTGTGCAGTGCTCTATAGCGTCGTTCTGAGGGTAGGAGTTGAAACAGTTTATTAATTTACTTCCACTGAGGAGATGGTCAAAATGGGGAGGAAGGGTCAGGATAGCATGAGCTGTCATCTCTGATGCCAGGGGACAAATCTTCTCCCTTGGCCCGATTTAAAAAAGTAAAAAAAAAATGAAGTTAAACTCTCAGGATCCATTTCTAAAAGCCAGAGGGAGCTGGATTGTTTTGAGCTAATTAGACTGTATGAGTGAATTTAATAAAGAGCTGTGAGGGAATAAATAAAGAAGCCCTCTAAAGTTTTTTAAAAAAAGACAAGACACCAGATTAAGAATGCTGTCGATAGCGAGCAAAGTTTGTTCCACCAAACAAAAATGTGAAAAAAGTGACTTGGCATCGCTGACCACTGAAGCCTCCCGATGGTCACACGATCAAGATTCCAGACGCTTGGCAAGTGACTCACATTTATGACGGTCGCAGTGTCCCGGGGTTCGGCGATTCCCCTTTGGCGACTTTCTAACCAGCGAAGTCAAGATTCGCTTAACATCCCGTAAGCGACTAATTTAACAACTGCAAGTTGAATCACTTAACAACTAAGTTGTTAAGTGATTCACTGTAGCGATTCACTTAACAACTGTGACAAGAAAGGTCGTAGAATCAGGCAAAATTCACTTCACGAATGTTTCACTTAGCAACAAAAACCGGGGGCTCAATTGTGGTTATAAGTCGAGGATTGCCAGCAACTTTTTCTTAAAAAAAGAGGAAAAACTGTTCACTCCACAAGCTGGGAGCTCTTCTCAGCCCTTGGTCCACTGACCGATGCTTCGGTGGCAGAGGGGCATCTGTGGACTCAGCAGGCTGGAAGCCCGCGTGGCAGAGGAGCCCATCACCTCTGGCTTTGCTTCAAGGCTCCATTTCTGACATCCAGAAGAAGCAGCTTTGAAGGTGCCATGATCTCAAGAACTGCCACCTTAGGAAGGTCTCCGTCCCTCTGTTCCTGCTCAGCCTCAGACAAGGCAACGTGGCCCAGAGTTTGGAAACAGCAGCGCCTGCCAAGGAGCAAAATATCCGGCCAGACTGAGTTGCATTCAGATTTGCTTATTGATTAGGCACCCTGTCATTGATTTATTGCTTTAAGGACCGTTGATTTTCCGGGTAGAGTTTTGAAGCGTTCTTTTGTCAAATGTTCTAGGCCCCTCCAGGGAAAAGGGCGGGACAGCAACGAGAGTAGTAAACATAGGATTCAACAGATGGATGAGGCCATCAGATTTACTCTCGGCACAGGTGCGCTTGTTGAGCACACTAGAAGCCCATCACTTGGAAAACGAGGGAGAATTGAAAAAGGTAAACTGCTCACATCGATAACACTGTGCAAATATTCCATAGGAAATTAACCGAGCCGGAAGACCAGCAGGGGACTGCTTCCATCCAAATACCATTCCAGGACAGCTGCGCCAGGAGGTGACCCGCCAAAGCGACCCGCCTCCTTCCCTTCAGAGGGAAACAGCCTCTACGCTAAGGTGAGCTCCAGGAGGACCAGCCCGGTTGATATCCAGGTTCTTCGAAATGTACTGGAATACCACTCCCATCACCCCCAACCAGTGGTGGTATTCAGCCGGTTCGCGTGAACCGGTAGCAGCGGCAGGAGGCTCCGCCCACTCGCCCAGACATCATCACGTCCCGTTTTTGACACTCTGCGCACGCGCGCTCACATTTGCAAACCGGTAGCGAAGGTAAGTGAGTAACACCCCTGCCCCTAACTATGACAAGTGGGAGGTGATGGGAACTGTTGACCGGGATAGGAAAAAAAATGGATGGCTGCAAACAGCTCTGGAAGGAGCAAGCTTAATTGCACAAGGTAAAGGAGGCCGCTGGAGCCACTGAAAAGCCCTGATGGGATGCTGGCCAACAGACCTTTTTTAACAGGTCACTTTTGAAGACAGGGTCTTTCCACTCTTCCCTGATGAGATCGGGGCAGAACTTCCCCTCCAGCCAGGGAACGTTGCTTCCCAAGAGCCCCTGGGACTGCTTGAGGAGGAACAATTGGACTAGGAACCGGGAAGAGAAGCTGGGAGCATTAACAAAAGCCCCCCGGTCTGAAAGAGCGCTTTGTTTCTTTGGCCTTCTGAATGGCGGAGCAGAGCCAAAAGGAACCGGGGGGGGGGGGAGAGGAAAGGACCAACTGGTGGCTCTTTAGGGGACGTCTCCTTGGCTGCCAAGTGGCGAGGCAGGAAAAGACCTCTGCAGGAGCTACACGCTGCCCACCCCGGAGCCAGAAACACAGCCATTGTCCTATCTGCAAGCTCGGCTGAAAGGAACGTGCCCAGCGCGGGTACCACCGGGAAATGTGAGGAAGGCAGCCTATCTCAGCCACGACGCGCCAGATATGGCAAGCGGCTGGCCAGAAACCCAACCCCACTCTGGCTAATGAATCTTTCTTTACACCTTGGACCAGTTTTAACTCCGGCTTTTTTTTTCCTGACTGTTAATTAAGACTCGGCCCGGGCCATCGGGTGCCCTTTGAATGAACAGCCAGCGTCATTCAACCGCCCTGCTTACACCGACCATGGGAGGCTAAACAGCCAGCAAATGTCCTTTCATCTGTTTGCAACTCTTCTTTGCTGTCACAAAGGAATTATTCAAGGAAAATGCAAAAGGTCTCTCGCAGAAAGAAGCCCGTTCTCATCCTATCAATATTTATGCCCCCGGGGATTCCTTTCAAAACTAGTTTCCTGCAATCGTATTAGTGCACTTAAAATTCTCTAGTCAGTGAAAAGCGATTTCACAGAATGTCACTCACTATAAGGAATGGCCAAAAAACAAAACAAAACAAAAAAAACAACACAAAAACCCACACCCTACTATAAACAAATATACGCGTTGGATTATATTCCTGAAAATCTAATTTGATCGTCAGCAGGAGATTTGCAAGAGGTTTTCATTTCTGGTCCGGTTCTTAAACCATTGAAAATGAAGCCCGGTAGTCATGAAGTGGTTTGACACCCAAGAAATAAAACATTAATGAAAGCTAATTCTGCAAAATTAACTCAGAAATTTAAAAAAAAACAAAGAACATTAGTCGGGAGAGGAGCATAACCTGAGAATTTAAAAAGAGCAATAATCCTTTTTTTTTTCCTAACTGGGCAAAGCTCAGAAACTTTAAAGTCCAATAACACAGCGCAGCAGCTCCAAAAGTATAAGCGCAAACAGGTAAAAGAACTGTCTCAGGAAAGACCGTCTTGAAATCAAAAGAAGCTGCTTCTCACTTACAACCGAAGGAGGAAGATATTAAACATACCGCACCTATCAATGGAAAACTGTCTCTGTTGTGGATGTGTTGCTATGCAAACACTGGCTACAGCCAGGTGGTTCGGAACTCCTGCAAAATTTCACGTATCAAATTCACTGTTAAAAAGTGGAGTGAATGGCTCCGTTAGGTCTACAATTCTCTGGAAGTCACTCCTCTTGCTGAGGTTAAGATTAAAATGGTTATTGCGTGCAGCCAGACTCTAACCGGAATGTAGTTGGATTGTCACTAAAGGTCCCTATGAACAATATGCTGGCTGATGTGCAATGAGAGGATTCTTCCATCAAGCACCACTTTTGCAGAAAAGGAAGGCAGAACCAGTCTACTAACCCAAAACCATCCAGGCAACTAAACCAGCCGAGTAACCAGTTTCTTCTTACCTCATTAAACCGCACAAAGTAATCACAAAGAACTTAATGATGTGCTTCCTCACCACTGTCCAGAAAGATCCATGAAAGAATTAAAAACATGGCATTTTGCTTCTGAAAAAAAAAAAACATCACCACAATATTTACTTTAGCTATCATTGGTCTCTGTGTGTGGCAATGAGCTCAAACTTTCCAGCAAAATCACCAGCAATACAGGTAGTCCTCGACTTACAACAGTTCGTTTAGTGGCTGTTCAAAGTTAACTCACATTAATTGCAAAG
The DNA here is from genome assembly GCF_028640845.1 of Ahaetulla prasina. Taxonomy (NCBI): domain Eukaryota; kingdom Metazoa; phylum Chordata; class Lepidosauria; order Squamata; family Colubridae; genus Ahaetulla; species Ahaetulla prasina. Next base: position 10,637,848 of record NC_080556.1, on the reverse strand, counting down.
GACCCCCAAGATAAGGGGAGCTGGCATAAAGTTCCAAATGGCTGGCCCCACAATCCAGGGGGACCTAGCATGAATCCTGAGAAACTGAGGCACTTTCATTCATTTCACTCAACTGATCAGGCTGAGAAAGAAGGAAGGAAGGAAAGAAGGGAGGGAGGGAGGGAGGAAAGAAAGAAAGAAAGAGAAAGAAAGAAAGAAAGAAAAAGAAAGAAAGAAAGAAAGAAAGAAAGAAAGAAAGAAAGAAAGAAAGAAAGAAAATAAAAAGTCAAACTGTTCCATTTTAGTCTAAACTGGAAACTCTCAAAAATTCCTCAAGCAAGAATTGTTTATTTGTTTAACAAAACGTGATGGTTTCTTTATTAACTTAAGTTTTTAGTTTTTTATTGAATTTTAGCTGTTAGCCAAATTGAATAAGTCTTTTTTTTTTTTTTGTTTACATTTATACCCCGCCCTTCTCCGAAGACTCAGGGCGGCTTACAGTGTATAAGGCAATAGTCTCATTCTATTTGTATATTTTTACAAAGTCAACTTATTGCCCCCCCAACAATCTGGGTCCTCATTTTACCTACCTTATAAAGGATGGAAGGCTGAGTCAACCTTGGGCCGGGCTCGAACCTGCAGTAATTGCAGGCTGCTGTGTTCTTAATAACAGGCTGTACCAGCCTGAGCTATCCGGCCCCTAACAATGTTTTAACAATGTTCTTAATTTTTATATTCTTGTTTTATTCGGCTGTAAACTGCCCTGAGTCCTTCGGGAGAAGGGCGGTATATAAATCAAAACAATAAATAAATAAATTAGGAAACTTTATCAAGTTAATTATAATGAAAGGTATAAAATATCTAAACAAAATCCCAATAGTCATCAGTAAAGAGTAAAAGAATGTTTTGCAATGTGGATTTTCTGGGAAAGCCATTACAGAGATGCCACCACTAAGGCCTAGTGCTGGATGCCCACAATCTCAGACCTCCTTGGAGCAAGGCGTCAGCAACTCACCTGGGGCCAAACTGTTTTCAACTGCATAAATAACACTAATACTCATATCAGGAACAGAAAGGAATGATCAACTAATGTGGCCGGCTCAGACTCTGCAAAGGGAGATGGTCTCTCCTTCACACAACCATCGTTGTGGCCGCATCCTGAACGGACTTTATCCAAAAGGATTTCAAGAGTAGTTGATAGGTAGGGAGAAGCCTCCCTTCTCCTTTTATCCCTGGGTGAAAGTCATCCATCCATCCAGGCAGTCAGCTAGCAAGCAAGCAAGCGAGTCTCCTTCCTAGGATCAGGTCAAAGGATAGCAGCTCCAGCATACGACTCATTCATCGTAAAAGAGTTATAAGCCATGTATTAAGGTGGCATGAAAATGAACCTATAACTTGCGTAACTGGATAAAGACGGACGGACGGACGGAGGCAGTCCAGTCCCACCGTTTGCATCCGCCACTAAAAAACACACTACTGTCCTAAATGAAGCAACTGTGCAATCTCTTTAGCACGCTATTTCTTTATACAGAAATGTCCAACTTGATATGACTGGCTGTCCAACTCGCACCTGCATAATCAGAGGTCTTCTGGGCTTTGGGCTGCCTCTAAATCCCAAAAGGATCCAAATCGGCCATTCTCCAAAAACTGCGTGTTTATCCTGCTGATGTCGGCAATCAACAAGGCAGCCGGCGGCATTACAAGCAGCCCTTCAGCCTCCCTGAAAGGACTCACCCAAAGCAGCTTTCAGAGTTCACCTGTCTCAAGCAGCCTGTTCGCTCCCGCGATATAGCTCACGTTCTCTCCTTCTGGGGAGGCTTGGCTCTTGGCTCCGTTTCGTTCTCTTTTCAGTTTTTCTTTGCTTTCGCATCCTGGCTGTCCGTCCCCGCATTTCTCCCTGCTGTTGTTATACATTTTCATTCAAAAAAAAAAAGCCAGATCAGCTGTACCCACCATCATTGCAGCGGAGAGAAAAATCCTCAGAGGCTTCTGAAGGACGGCTCTGCTGCAGTTCGTAGAAGGAGAGAAGGAGTGGCCTGCGCCTGCAACGTATCACATTCCCAATATTATTAAACAACACCGGAAAGCGGAAAGCCTCTGAATTTCAAACCACACAGCTTCCTCTCCTGAAAACGCAGAAGCGAAACCTGCAATCAGGGTGGCTGGGTAGGCCGCGACACTCTGCTCAACTTTGCCCACTGGGTGCCAGCAGCATAGGACTGCACCAGCCAAGTGGGGAGCAGACATCTTTGTTGGCCTTCCAGCTGCCCAAGAAGGAAAGCGCCATCCGTCTCCTCCCCAACTACGCTGGGGAAAACTTACCCACCCTCCATTTCCCCGCCATGTCCACCCTGGCGCTTCCTGTCCTCCTTCCTGTCTCCCCTTGGCCACAGAAAGCACCTGGAAAGCAAAAATGGAGATGGACTAGAGAAAGGAATTTTTGCAGGGTCACACAAGTACCCTGCTCCAGGAGCTCTGGAAGAGGTAGATCAATCTCCTACCTCAATTGAATACAACACTCTCTCTTTTTCTACAGGGAATCAACTCAGCAACACACACACACACCCCAGCCCTCGCCCAATGTATCCCCATTGCTAACTGGGTTTAGCTCTTCACACAACGTATTACCTGCCTGAAATCAGTGAATCCTGTCGTGCAAAGAGAACCTTTGCAAAGTAATCGATCAGAAAATTTGATGGAAACTGGTAAGTGGAATTCAGAAATAGGGCACGTTCAATCGATTGTCACAACGCAGGTCTCCAGACTGAGGGGTTACACCCTTAGCTGGCCCTTGCCTTCACAAGAGAGTCAACTTGACCAGTCCAGAGTCTTCACTGCGGACAGGGAAGAAGCCTCAATTGCATTCGCTGCAGCGCAAAGCAGCAGCGCCTTTAATACAGGTTGGTGCTGCGAAGTTCAAACTCTTTGTTTTTTTTTCTTCTCTGTTGACCATTGGCATCTGGACCAGATTCACCCCTCATATCCAAAGGCAAGCACGGAAACAAATTTTAGGTTACAACACTGTGCTCATGTTTTTAGCAGCAATTCCAGGCTTCTTGTTCTTAAATAACCTAAGGAAGATTTTTTCAATAAGTGAGAGGCATCACTGTGCTTCTACAAACCCAGTTGTTCCTTATAATAATAACAGCAGAGTTGGAAGGGACCTTGGAGGCCTTCTAGTCCAACCCCCTGCCCAGGCAGGAAACCCTACACCATCTCAGACAGATGGTTATCCAACATTTTCTTAAAAAATTCCAAATTTCCAGAAAAACACAATGGAACTACAAAACCTATGCTAAGCAAGGGTAAAAATCAAAAGGCGTCTAGAAGCACCTTTTCCAACAACTCTTAAGTTGCCCAGTCACTTGCTAAGATGATATATATGATTTCTATAGCTGTCCATCTTACACACACACACACACACACACACACACACGACCGAGTGAATGAATGAATGAGTAAATGAATGAATGAAATTAAATAAATAAATATAATGTGAATCACCCAGTCAATTGCTGAGATGGGCAGCTGCAGAAATCAAACAAATATAAAATCTGTTTTAATAGGGGAAGTTGTCAGTGGTGGTTCATTTGATGGGAGCCTAGGGTAGCTAGACTGATGAAGAATTTAAATTGGGGTGAGATAGAAAAAGGAGGGGGAGACAGATTAGTTACGCAGATTATTCATGAGACAGGACCTTATCAGTTACAAGTACCTTCATCTGATGATGCTCACAGAAGCTTATGACTTTTGGCGAAATACAACAGTCAGAAAAGGTACTATTTATTTATTTATTATTTAGATTTTTATACCGCCCTTCTCCTGAAGGACTCAGGGCGGTATACAGCCAGATTAAAACAGTGCAATATACAAATTAAAACAACAGTTAAAATAACATATTATATAATTGGCCGAAAATTAAAACCGTCAAATTTGACCCCAAAAATAAAATACCCCAGTGATTTCCGCCATCACATATTAACACTGCCCGTTTCCTACAATGCCCTGTGTGTGAGTATTTTTGCCTTCTTTCCAAGCCATATTTACTACACATTCACTGATGCTGGAAAGTATACATTTAATCCTTATTTACAAAAATACACAATATTGTAAAGTCACTTTCTACTCCCAGACCAAAAATCCCAGAAGCCAACTAAGTCCTGGAGCATAAAACTATTTCCTTCCAGCTTTAAAATGCATTTTCATAAAATCCAAGAGTGTTAAACAGAGAAACACACACACACACACACAAATCCACAGGCCTACTTGCCCACTGTCATTCATTGCAAAGTACCCTAAACTAATTTTATTTATGGCAGCCATGCTTAAAATGGGTGCCAACCTACACAGTCCTTTTGTAGAAAAAAAGATTCTGGAGAAATTAAAAGATACAAGTTCAATCTGTACTAAACCAAAGACTTTGAGCTGTTCGAGGAATATAAACCAAGGGAGGATGAAGCATACTGTCCTCAGTTGAATTTAATCCAAGCAGGAAAACAGATCTGGAGACTTTAAGAGGGTCTGTCATGCCTACCTTACTCAGAAGCAGAAAAGCGACAAAAAGGCCTAAAAAGAAATGTTGCATTCAAGTAACTCAATGCACTGGGCCATACAACCAAGAGAAAGACTATTTTATTACGAATTCTACAGTAACCTGGCTGACAAAGCAAAAAAACCCCAGCACTTCTGGCAATCACCCTCAGGCACCAATCTAAATTCACAGAACATTCCCAAAATTAAAACACAATCCTTTCCCTCCCCTCCCTACATACAACAGACCACATTTCAAACACCCTGTTCCCAACATTCCCAATTCCATACCTTCCTTTCTCACACACCTCCGTAAGAGATCCTAACCTCATAAACGCCTAGCCAAGCAACCAATGCACCATCCACAAATTTTTTTTTCCCCCCTAAGGGTGACCATTTTGGAATTTATTTTATTTTATTTTATTTTATTAGATTTTTATACCTAGGGCGGTGTACAGCCAAAAGATAAAAACCCAATATATATATACAATTAAAACAAAAAACAAAAAAGACGCTTTTTCAGCAACCCTCCCCCTTAAGGAGTGCTGGAGACCTATTTCACGTAGTTATGTGAGATTTAGCCATTTCCCCGCTCCCGTTTCATAGCAATCGAAGTATTAAACGTAATGTCCCCATCAAAGACACCGAATAGGTCTAGGTTGCCAAAAAGCCCGCCCCCTCCCCCGTCTTATTCAGAAAACAAGGATTTGCCAGCAAGACGTTCCTATCCCGTAAATAAAATAAAAAGTTGACTAATCTCAGTCACCAGTCAATTTTGTAAAAGGCAATACCGGTCAGAACAAGGCAGGGTCATCTTCAGGGTTAGCTGGAAGAGCACATCCTTACACAAATCGGATGCAATTTCTTTCCCACCATCACCACTTCCGGTTGTGAATCCAGCATGAACCCCAACACCCCCCCACACACACACAACAACCTCCAGTCACCGCATCCCGCAGCTCCTCAGGTACCAATCCAGTGGTGGGGATACGCCACCCCTCCAAACATCCTTTTCCTCGGGGACAAGGTACTAAAAAGCCTCTTTATCTTCCTCTCCCCTTTAGAGAACTGCAGGCTCGGAGCTTTCCTTCCAGCCCGCCACCCCCGGTTTTTTTTCTTCCCCCCAAAGCGAAAGAGAAAGCAGGCGGGGTGTGGGAAAAAGGTCCGTTCCAGAAGAAATGAAAGGGGAGAGGCAGAAAGAGCCGGGTGTGTAAAGTCACACCCTTCTGGCCCCGGGATGACAGAATGAAAGCAAAGTTTCGATTCCGCTGGAAAGGGACCTCGGAGGTCTTCTAGTCCAGCCCGCCCCCTCTCCCCCAAAATTCAGGCAGCCTGCATGGGGCCCGGCTTCCTGGCGCCGGCCGGCTTTCCACGGGAAGGAGACTGCTGGCTCCTGCAAAAGGGGGGGGGGGCGCTTTCCTTTCCCTTTCTATCCTTCTTCTATCTTCCTTTCCTTTCCCCTTCCTCCTTTCTGTCCTTCTATCTTCCTTTCCTCTTCCTCCTTTCCTTTCCCTTTCTGTCCTCCTTCCATCTTCCTTTTCCCTTCTGTCCTCCTTCTATCTTCCTTTCCCTTTCTGTCCTCCTTCCATCTTCCTTTCCCTTTCTGTCCTCCTTCCATCTTCCTTTTCCCTTCTGTCCTCCTTCTATCTTCCTTTCCTCTTCCTCCTTTCCTTTCCCTTTCCGTCCTTCTTCTCTCTTCCTTTCCTTCCGATCTTCCTTCTCCTACATTCAGTCGTTTTTTTTTCCTTTCTTTTCTTTCGTTCTTTCCTTCTTCCCATCCACCCTCCGGACCGGGCGGCCAAGGATACTGTTGGGGCGGCGGGGCCTGCAGAGCCCTCATGCCGGCGGGGTGAGGCGGCGGCGGCGGCACCGCGGCAGCGGCAGGAGGGGTCCCGGCTACTGCCACGGCTGCTGCTGCTGCTGCTGCTACCGGCGGCGGCGGAGGCACGGGAGCAGCGGCAGGAGGAGCCCCGCTGGCCGCTGCTGCCGCCGGGTGAGACGGGGAAGGGGCTGCCCCGGCCCCGGCCGCCGCCGGCGGAGGGAGAGGCGGCGGAGGCGGCGGCGGACCGCCCGGCCCGGCTCCCACGCCGCTCCCTGAGGAGGGCGCCGTTCCCGCCGCCGCCGCCGCTCCCCCCGCTGCCGCCGCCCCCGCCGCCGCGCCGGGCTTGAGGGCCCCCTTCTGCGGAAACCTCATGGCCAAGCGGAGCCACCCCCAGGCCGGGGGCGGCGGCGGCGGCGGGGCGGGGGGCGGGGAGCGGCGGGGCGGGGGCGGGGGCAGCCCGGCGGGCCAGCACCCCCGGCCGGTCTCCGTGACAACGCGGCCGGCCTCCTCCTCCTCCTCCTCTCCGCCTCCTCCTCTCCCGCCGCCTCCTCCTCCTCAGGCCGGGGCGAGCGGGGGCCGGTCAGGCCGCGCCGCCGCTCATGGGGCCGCCTCCGCCGGCGGCTCTCGGCTCCCTGTGGCCGGGCGAAGCGGCTCCGCGGCGTCTAGCGGCGGTCGGGCGAACGATGCCGGCGGATTCTCCTCACGGACGGAGCGGTATATCCAACATGGCGCTGGCGGCCGCCTCCAGCAGTCCGGCAGGACGACGGCGGCGGCGGCAGCGGCAGCAGCGGCGGCGACGACGTCGTCGGACGTTCGGGCGTTCGGACGGGTCCGGAGACGTTCGGCTCCCGGCTTCGGAAGTGACGGCGGCGCCTGCGCGAGACGCTCGGCTCTCAGGCCGCGTTCGGGCGAGCTCGGGAAACGCTCGGCGGATCGTCGTCGTCCCTTCCCCCCCCCTCCCCCAACTCCCCCCGGCCGCCGGAGCTGGCTTCGGGGGAGAAGAACGCGCCCCTCGCTCGGCCAGGATTTCCGATACGCTCCGCTCGGGTTTAATAAAGAGCGTGAGAATGTGAAGCGGTGAACGCGCGTCCCCCGCGCTTCGACACATGGGAGCGCCTGCACAAGGATTGAAATTGTGTGTGTGAATGAATGAATGAATGAATGAATGAACTGAGAGTCTATGCACCAAGACAAATTCCTTGTGTGTCCAATCACACTTGGCCAATACAAAATTCTATTCTATTCTATTCTATTCTATTCTATTCTATTCTATGAATGAATGAATGAATGCATTGGATTGGTTCAGGGGAGCCCACTTCCACGTTGGGTTTCTTTGTAATTTTATTTCCTTTAGACTTAGAGGAAAATATTTGCAGATCCCTCGCATCCTGGACATAAACTGTTTCAACTCCTACCCTCAAAACGACGCTATAGAGCACTGGACACCAGAACAACTAGACACAAGAACAGTTTTTTCCCGAAGGCCATCACTCTGCTAAACAAATAATTCCCTCAACACTGTCAGACTATTTACTGAATCTGCACTACTATTAATCGTTTCATAGTTCCCATCACCAATCTCTTTCCACTTATGACTGTATGACTGTAACTTGTTGCTGGCAATCCTTATGATTTATATTGATATATTGATCATCAATTGTGTTGTAAATGTTGTACCTTGATGAACGTATCTTTTCTTTTAGGTACACTGAGAGCATATGCACCAAGACAAATTCCTTGTGTGTCCAATCACACTTGGCCAATAAAAAAAAAATTCTACAAGAAAATGCCAAAAGTCCCCCAAAACTGTTTCTGGGCTGGATTTCCATTAAGAACGTGCCAGGCAGCCCTGGGGCGCTCCTCCCCCACCCCAATACTGCCCGGAGCAAATACCAGGAGGCCAAAAGGACCACCTTTCTGTCTCGCATCCCTTCTCTTTGCAGAACAGAAAATAAGCTTAAAAGCTGCTCAAATTCACCAAAACCCACCTATTTCGCTATATAAATGTGTTGGAGAAATAGAATCTACAATTTTTGAAATATGTATGTTATATATTTAATATATTTAAATATATATTTATTTAATATATTTAAAATATAAATATATATATTTAATATATTTTATATATGTATGTATGTATGTATGTATGTAGGTTAGTCTATACGACTAACTTTGTTGCTTGTATCCTTACAGTTTATACTGATATTGTTTCCTGATTGCTTATTTGTACTCTATGACTATCATTAAGTGTTGTACCTTATGATTCTTGATGAATGTATCTTTTCTTTTATGTACACTTGAGAGCTTATGCACCAAAGACAAATTCCTTGTGTGTCCAATCACACTTGGCCAATAAAGAATTCTATTCTATTCTATTCTATTCTATTCTATTCATATGTGTGTGTGCGTGTGCGTGTGTGCGGGACGCGGTGGCTCAGGGGCTAGGATGTTGAGCTTGTCGATAGAAAGGTCGGCAGCTCAGCGGTTCGAATCCCTAGTGCTGCTGTGTAATGGGGAGAGCTCCCGTGACTTGTCCCAGCTTCTGCCAACCTAGCAGTTCGAAAGCATGTAAAAAATGCAAGTAGAAAAAATAGGGACCACCTTTGGTGGGAAGGTCACAGCGTTCCTTGCGCCTTTGGCGTTGAGTCATGCCGGCCACATGACCACGGAGATGTCTTCGGACAGCGCTGGCTCTTCGGCTTTGAAACAGAGATGAGCACCGCCCCCTAGAGTCGGCAACAACTAGCACGTATGTGCGAGGGGAACCTTTACCTTTACCTTATATATATATATATTTGTTTTCGTAGGTTTTCACGGGTATAGGTATGTAGGTCTTGGCGTATTCGGGTCTTTTCCTGTGTAAGGTTGAAACGACCTCCTCGAAATGTCGCCTAGATACTTTCAACCTTACACGGGAAAAGACCCGAATATGCCAAGATAGATAGATAGATAGATAGATAGATAGATAGATAGATAGACACGGAAAAACAAACTGGGTAGTTTTCTGACACCTTATATCGACGACCTACCCTCAAAACGATGGGTAGGTCCAGACCTCAGGGACCACTAAATTCATAATTGTGTATCCCGTGGACCACTAATATGAATTTTTAAAAAGATAAAATAGCATTTAGTGCAATATAAAAAATGCAAATAATTTTTCTGCGGACCACAACTTAGTGACCGCAGTTATAGAGCACCGCACACCTGAACAACTAGACACAAGAAGAGTTTTTTCCCAAACGCCATCACTCTGCTAAACAACTAATTCCCTCAACACTGTCTTAACTATTCACTAAGGCTGCATTGCTATTACTATTAGTCTTCTCATCGTTCCCATCACCCATCTCCTCCCACTTACGACTGTAACTTGTTGCTGTATCCTTACGATTTATAGTTTCCTAGTAAGATTCGATTGCTTATTTGTACCCTATGACTATCATTAACTGTTGTGCCTTGTGATTCTTGACGAACTTATCTTCTCTTTTTATGTACGCTGAGAGCATATGCATCAAAGACAAATTCCTTGTGTGTCCAATCACGCTTGGCCAATAAAGAATTCTTCTTCTATCCATCTATACAGTTGGACCAGATTTGCAGTTCCCATTCGGCCTCATCTCAAGTCTTCTTCCGAGGATTTAGTGCTCTGGGAGCAGGGGTCTCCAATCTTGGCAACTTGAAGACTTGTGGACTTCAACTCCCAGAATTCCTCAGCCAGCTTTGCTCTGGGAGTTGGAATATCTGGGAGTTGGAGTCCACAAGTCTTCAAGTTGCCAAGGTTGGAGAGCCCTGCTCTGGAGAACAGGCATAGACTATCTTCCACTGGGGAGGGAGGTTGGGTGTTTTGGTGGCAGCAGCTCTTCCCCTTCTGGACCAGCAGGCACAGCCGACAACTCCCCCTCCCCCAATGAGGTCGAAGTTCTCAATAAAGAAGTACAGAGCACCTCATCCACTTCCCTTGCCAAGCACAGACTGTACCGAAGGGGAATTTTCTGCATCCAGTAAATTAAACAACCTGTCTTTGAAATCAGGGCAACCAGGAAACGCATTTGAAGAGGTTTTAAGCAGGTGGTGAAATGCTCCCGGTTCGGACCGGATCAGCCCATCCGGTAGCGATGGCAGCAGGTGGTTCGGGGAACCGGTAGCAAAAATCCCTGCTCCCCACCCCCGCCCATGCCCACCCAGTTGCCTGCTTTGCCGCTTCTTTTAAAAAATGCTTTTAAAAGTTAAAAAAAAAAAAGGTTCTGACGATCGCGCGGCTCAGCTGTGATCGTCAGAGCCTTTTTTTTTTTACTTTTAAAAGCATTTTGTTACAACCTACTTGGGCAAATTTTTTTTGGAATGTACGGTGCCTAGGGGCCGCACTGTTCACTTATTGATTTGACGTTTTTATAAAATAAAATAAAGATCTTCATATAAAAAAAAATGCTTTTAAAAGTTAAAAAAAAAAAGATCACGTGCCACAGCTGATCACACACCCCTGCGCGTGGTTTTACTTACCCCATACCTCTTTTTGGCGTGAGCTGCGCACATACGCGCACCTCGCATTTGGTGCGTGGTGCGCACGGCGCCCATGCGCAGCCAGTAAACCAGTTCAGAGTTCACCACTGATTTTAAGTTAGGAAAACACTCACACAAAGCAGGGACTCTGGATCGTTTCAAACCGTGGTTTAAAAAAGTGTTTATTTCAAAAATTAACAAGTCCTTTCCGAAAGGCAAGGAGAGTTTAAAAAGAACAAATTGGCTGAGCAGTTCCATCCATCCAGAGTTGGGGTATTGCATATTTTCCCCCCCTTTCTCAGAAGGCTCAATTCACTGCACCCCAGAGAATTTATGGGGAGAGGATGGGTGGGGGGGGAGAAACATTCCTTTCCTCTCCGGGTGCGATGGGGCAGAAGAACTGTTTGGCAAAACACCCCACCACCACAAATTCCATCCCTTAAAACCGCAAGGGGCACATGTGGAAGCCATTGGCGGCCTTCCCGGGATCCGATTACCAAGAGCAGATTTGCACATCCGGATACAATTTGGCTTCGTGCAGGAGGAACACGGTGGAAAACCCCACATTTGCACAGGAGGAACCCTAAAATCATCGGTTTTCCCACTCCAACACACACACACACACACACGGGAGAGCGGGGAGGGGGAAAACATACAATGTCGGCTGGCGGCCCCCAGGGGAAGATCCTTCTCTGTGGGGGCTCCTACCCTCTGGAACGAACTTCCCCCTGGTTTACGCCAAATATCTGACCTTCGGACCTTTCGCCGCGAATTGAAAATGTATTTATTTATTCGCGCGGGGCTGGCTTAAATTTTGTTGTATTTTAAATTTATATTTTATATTTCTAAATTTTATATGAATTTTAATGGGTTTTTAGAATTTTAAATGTTTTAAAGTTTTTCGGCCAATTGTATAATAAGTTTTTTTAATTTTGTTTTAATTGTATATTGTATTGTTTGGGTTTTTATTCTGGCTGTACACCGCCCTGAGTCCTTCGGGAGAAGGGCGGTATAGAAATCTAATAAATAATAATAATAATAATAATAATACTCTCTTCACGGCCATCCAGAACCAACTTTTCCCCAACGTGGTTGGACTTTATGACGGAGCTACACAGGGACCCAACCTATCTGGAGGGTGGCTGCTTGGGGAAAGCCGATGGGAGATGATCTATGGGCTACCTCGCGGAGCCCCTTCAGAGGCGCTGAACAAATCTCACACACACACACCCCCCCCAAATGCAGTCTGGGGAAGTCTTATTGCCAGGTTCTGCCCAGAAGGTTTGGCAAAAGGAGGGCTGGTGCAGGAAAGGTTTGCTGGCATTAAGGCAGGCAGAGGGTTCCTGTCAGTACTTCGGAACCCACCACCTACCCACCCTACCTCAAGGCCAGGAGCTGAAAATCTACTCAGGGTAAACCCCACTCCCCTCTTCGGCCAAGCAGCCCAGAAGGGGAGACAGTGCTCGGTGTCTGTTTTTCCCCCCGCAACGTTTTCCTCTGCCCAGACCCAACAGCAAGGGTGCTATTCAGCAGGTTCTAGCGAACCGGTGGCGGAAATTTTGAGTAGTTCGGAGAACCGGCAAATACCACCTTCTGGCTGGCCCCAGAGTGGGGTGGGAATGGAGATTTTGCAGTATCCTTCCCCTGGAGTTGGGTGAGAATGGAAATTTCGCAGTATCCTTCCCCCAGGAGTGGGATGGGAATGGGGATTTTGCAATATCTTTCCCCTGGAGTTGGATGGGAATGGAGATTTTACAATATCCTTCCCTTGGAGTGGAGTGGGAATGGAGATTTTGCCATATCCTTCCCCTGGAGTTGGGTGGGAATGGAGATTTGGGCCCTCTGGTGGCTCAGGCTGCTAAGACAGTCTGTTATTAACACAGCTGCTTGCAATTACTGCAGGTTCAAGTCCCACCAGGCCCAAGGTTGACTCAGCCTTCCATCCTTTATAAGGTAGGTAAAATGAGGACCCAGATTGTTGGGGGGCAATAAGTTGACTTTGTATACAATATACAAATGGATGAAGACTATTGCTAACATAGTGTAAGCCGCCCTGAGTCTTCGGAGAAGGGCGGGATATAAATGCAAATAAAAAATTTTTAAAAAAATTTGCAGTATCCTTCCCCCAGGAGGGGGGAGGGAATGGGGATTTTGCAGTATCCTTCCCCCAGGAGTGGGGTGGGCATGGAGATTTTACAATATCCTTCCCCTGGAGTTGGGTGGGAATGGAGATTTTGCAGTGCCCTTCCCCCAGGAGTGGGATGGGAATGGGGATTTTGCAACATCCTTCACCTGGAGTTGGGTGGGAATGGGGATTTTGCAGTATCCTTCCCCTACCATGCCCGAGCCATGCCCACAGAACCATTAGTAAAAAAAAATGAATTCCACCAGTGCCCCAGAGCCCCTCTCCCAACTAAGCCCAGACAACCCTGGGGTTGAGGTTCTCTGGTTCTGCATGGGGGGGGGGGAGGAAACTTAGTCCGGCCCCTGCTTAACTCTGGAGCTCTGCCCTCATCCCCTCTCTTTAATTCGAAAAGGTACAGCTCACAAAATTTGAACTGAGAGACAAGATTCTCTTCTGAGGAGAACCCCATGCCCGACACCCGAATGCCTGGCAGGGACCGTGACAGATCCCGGCCCCGAAGCCAGAAGGGCATCTCACAAACCCAGGGAGACCCTGGCCCCATTTCCCCCTTCAAGGGCGTGGGGGCCAACTTCACAGATGCATCAAAACAAAAATAAACGCCTTTCCGGAAATCTGTTCATTAGGAAGTGAGAGAGAGACAGTAAAAACAAAGATCATCGCGACGTTTTTTTTAAAAAATTCCACACGTTTCCCCTCTAACCCCCTCCCACCCCGCAAAAAAAAAATTCTTTCCAGTGTTCTGCAAGGTTGTAAAAATAATTTCCTTATTTTATAAAAGGCTGCGTTGTGTCCCGTAGTGTCTTTTTAGCGAGGCGGGTGTCGGTTTAACGCAGCGGAACGGTTCTCCCTTTTGGAAAAGTGGCAAAAAAGACTTTAAAAGCTGGCTCAGGTCCTCGGGGAAGGAAGGGTCAGTGCGCCGACGAACGTCCACGGGAGAGGCGGTGGAAAGGTTTCCGTGGCGAGTGGGTGCCACGTAAAGCGGTCTTCCGGAGTCCGTTTGCAGCGAAGAGCGAGGGGGGTGGGGGATCAGGGAGCCCTGAAAGGGGCAGCCTCCCTTTTGTCCTTAATATGGTGGAAAAGCAGAAGAACTGGACAGTCCTGCGTGGGTGCCCCATAGTTTTGGTTTATTTTTCCCTGTGTGTGGTGGGGGAGAAAACTCACCAAACTTCACATTTCTGTGGGGGATTCATAGGCGAACCGGGCCTGCACTGGAAGTGCTTGGAAAAGGCCCTGGAATTGGAAACCGTCCCGATGACTCGGAAGCGGGAAGGGCTGTGGGGATCTGTGACAAGTCCTTCGTGGGAGCTCTCCGGCGTACGGACAGAACACCAGACCTGGTGAGAAGCGAGGGGCAAGAGACAGGGCTCAGTGGGGCAGACCGGGGGGGGGGGGGGCTGAGAGCTGCTGGGGGTTTGCAGGGGTTCGGGACAACCTCTAGCTAAAATTCTGTGCAGTTTGGAGAACCCCCCAAATCCCACTCCTGGCTGGCCCCGCCCACCCCAGGAATCCCCACGTGGCCTGTTTTGGATGTAGGTAAGTGCAGGGCGTGCGCGGAGGCTCAGGGAGGGCGAAAAACAGGCCTACCGGAAGTTCGGGGAAGCCTCCAGAGCCTGAGGAGGCCGTGTTTGCCCTCCTGGAGGCTTGAGGAAAGCCTGCGGAGGGCAAAAAGCCCCACCACCACCACCATGGTGCAGGAGGCTGACTAGGCCACGCCCACCATGGCTTCGCCTACCCAGCAACTAAGTAGAGTACCCCTTGCTAAAATTTTTGAAGCCCTGGCTGAGAGAGACCTTTGAGGGAGTTGTGGTGGGGGTAGGGAAAGGGGAGAGAAGGGGCTGAGAGCTCCCACCTGGGCAAAGGCGACGAAAAAAAGCTGGTCGTTGGTGAGGCCAAGGGCGGGCAGTGACGCCTCCTCCCCGTTCTTCTTCACCCAGTTCCGATAGGCCTGTGGACGAGGAAAAGAACAGAGTGAGCCGTACCCGTGGAGCCGGGCTGGAGCTCCCCGCAAGGGCTGTACCCCTCAACTCACCCGGTAGGCGGCCTTCAGCCCCCCGTTGTCCGCAATGTTCTCCCCCAGGGTGTGCTTGCCGTTCACGGCTTCTCCGTTGACGGAGTAGTTGCCGTACTGCTCCACCAGGCACTGGGTGTGTTGCTTGAAGGCCTCCACCGAGGAGTTCTTCCACCAGGGACGGAGATTGCCATCCTTGTCGTATTCACGTCCTGCCAGGCCCGGGGAAGAGAAACACCAACAAAGACCAGAGCTGGTCTGGTTTGCCAGGAGTGGAGAGCCAGGCCTGCCAAATGGCCTGGAAAAAATTTTGCTACCCAGGTCCTATTTAATCCATCGGAGGGAAAGCGGCGTCCCGCTTCCCACCAAAGGAGTCTCGCGCGCTCACCTTGATCGTCGAAGGCGTGCGTCAGCTCGTGGCCCACCACAACGCCAAGCCCCCCAAAATTGATAGCCCTGTAAAAGAAGCCACAAGACAGAGGGGCTGGATTGGACAAGCGTCCTGGCTGCATCTCACCTATCTAAGCTTCAGGAGCTAATTGACAGACCTGGATGAAGCTTGGGTGTCCTCCTGGATGGGCGGCTGTCGTTTGATGATCATTTGGCGGCCGTCTCCAGGAGGGCCTTTCACTAAGTACGCTTGGTCCGCCAGTTGCGCCCCTTCCTTGACCGGGATGCCTTATGCACGGTCACTCACGCTCTTGTCACTTCTCGTTTGGATTATTGCAATGCTCTCTACATGGGGCTCCCCTTGAAGTGCACTCGGAGGCTTCAGTTAGTTCAGAATGCAGCTGCGCAGGTAATAGTGGGAGCCACTCGTTGCTCCCATGTAACACCACTCCTGCGCAGCCTGCACTGGCTTCCTGTGGTCTTTCGGGTGCGCTTTAAGATTTTGGTTACCACCTTTAAAGCACTCCATGGCTTAGGGCCTGGGTACTTACGGGACCGCCTGCTGTTACCTTATGCCTCCCACCGACCCGTACGCTCACACAGAGAGGGTCTTCTCAGGGTGCCGTCCGCCAAGCAATGTCGGCTGGCGGCCCCCAGGGGAAGAGCCTTCTCTGTGGGAGCTCCTACTCTTTGGAACGAACCTCCCCCTGGTTTACGCCAATTGCCTGATCTTCGGACCTTTCGCCGTGAGCTGAAAACGCATTTATTTATTCAAGCGGGACTGGCTTAAAAGCTTTATTAAATTTTAATTGGGGTTATTTATGAATTTTAGGGTTTTAAATTGTTTTAAATTTCGGCCATTTATGTAATATGCTTGGTTTTAAGTTTCTGTTTTAATGTGTATATTGTGGGGTTTTATTATTTGGCTGTACACCGCCCTGAGTCCTTCGGGAGAAGGGCGGTATAAAAATCTAATAAAATAAAATAAATAAATAAATAATAAATATTAGCATGGGGAAGGATTGGCATGTGAAGGAAGGGAAGAAAACACCTGATTGGACCTTTGCAGATAACCAGGGGATGGCCGGGATTGGTGGGGGGAATGTAGAGGGAGGGATAAAGAACTTTCCTTTGTGTTGTCTGCACGGGAAAACCTCAGATTCAGCTTATACTATTTCTATAACCTCTTGTGGCCTGGGCCTTCCAGCAGCTGAATCAGAGGAGGAGGAGGAGGGGACGTGGGAGTCAGTGTCAGGATCAGGGCAACCTGGAAGATCCAAGGGTGGGAAGAGGGCATGGAGCTGTCAGAGAGAGAGAGAGAAAGAGGCGGAGCCTGGGCCATCCATCAGCCCTCAGATGGAGAGTCAATAGCCCCCAGGACTGGAGATGGCTGATGAGGAAGAGGAAGAACGGCTGGGTCCAGTGCCTGACGTGTGAATGTGCAGAATTAGTGATGGGAAGCCTGGCTTTTCCTGTACGTATGATACCCAGCATCTTGGGCTTTATCAGCTCGGAGTATAGATAATAAGTTATTGTGCTGTAGGAAGTCACATACAGCAGGGTAACTGCAGAAGGCAGAGGAGAGGAGAGCAGTGGAAATCTATGGGCCGGTCCTCGGGACGGAAGAGCCACCGCTGCTAGCGAAGCCCCGCCCTAGCTCTGGAGATAAAAGGCAGGGGGCGGAGATGAATAGATGTGGCAGACAACTATCCATCTTCCAGACGGACGGATTTGTTAGCCTGCGGGGAGAGAAACTTTTTCCTGGGGCTGCCATCCCTCCTAATAAAGGAATCTTTTGAAGTTAACGGCAGAGGGTTTGTCACGTTTGTGGAGCTGGGTCAGAACATAACCATTTAAGCTTCAGTAAAGTATACTCTTGGCAAAATCAAACAACCAGGAGTCTTTCTTTGCTAGATGACTTGAGTGGCACAGTTGACATTGTCCCCCAAAATGCTGCCTACAGCGTGCATCTTTCGACCCATTAAAATCTTTTCCCCCCCCATCTCGACATGGTTCAGTCCCCTTCTCCACCATCCAAGCCCCATGAGATGTCGGCTGAGAGTGAAAGACGTCATTGGATGTTCACCCCACCCCCACCCCCGATGCTGCCGGTGCAGTTCCTGGAGGAAAACTGATGCCTCTGCCTTCCTCTCCAAGACCACCATCTTCCCAAACCCCCCACCCCCACCCCGATGCCAAGAGATAGGAGGGAGAGGCATTTCATACTTGGGATAATTCCGCGTGTAGAACGGAGACTGCAGAATTCCCGCAGGGAAGATGACCTCGTTCTTGGTGGGAGAGTAATAAGCATTCACAGTCGGCGGGGTCATGCTCCACCTGGGGAAGATGAAACACCAAGAGAAGTCATCAGGACCAAGGGCCAGGCTGCATGGCTCAGCTCTCCCCTTAAGCCACCTCCTCCCCAATTCCTGGATCTTTGCATTTTGGAAAAAAGTGCAGAGAAGAGCAGCTAAGATGACTAAAGGCCTGGAGACTAAAAAAATACGAAGAACGCTTGCAGGAATTGGGTTTGGCTAGTCTAGGGAAAAGAAGGACTAGGAGGGACATTGTTGTGTCCCCCTCCCCCTCCGACGACCGGGTCTAGGAAGTCCGTATCAAGCGTGGCAACGAAGCCTCTGTAGCTTTGCCAAATTCCTCCGAGGTTTCTCAGGGCAGGCAGGAGTCCAAGTTGTGACTTCAGCAAGCTAGATGAGACTTTGCTTGACTCAAAGTTGGAATGCCACAAGCAGGTCCTTTATATAGGCTGCGGGGTGTGGCTCCATGACTCAGCATTTATCCAGGCCTGCTCCACCCCTCCTTCTGCTGGCATTGCCTCTCAGATCTCCGGAAGCGAGGATCCTCCCACTTTGAATTGTCTTCTGCTGTTTGGGAGGGGTCAGGAGTAGGCCCGAGTAATTTCAATCCGTGGCTGATTTCCTCTGATGGCTGAGCCAAAGGAAACCGTATGAGTGAGGTTTGTTTGTTCATTCCTGACATCCTGTCCGGGCATGGGGCCAGGGCCGGGGGCTGGAGGCATGACAGGCCGTTCATCTTCATTATCAGACTCAGAGTCTGATAGCAGGCCCGTGAGCAGACGGGGAGGGAGGATGAGGCACAACAGACATGATAGCAGCATTCCAGTACTTTGAGGGGCTGCCCCGGAGTGAAATGCTCCCGGATCGGACCGGATCATGCGATCCGGTAGCGATCGCGGCCGGTAGTTTGGGGATCTGGTTTTGTGAATGCACAAAAGGTCTATGCACGCATGTGACATGCAAGCAAAGCGCGCGCGGGTGGCATGCGCACTTCCAAATTGGTAAGGAAGGTTAGTAGATTTCACCCCTGGGCTGCCCCAAAGACGAGGGGGTCAACTTATTTACCAAAGCACCTGTAGGCAGGGCACGAAACAATGGATGGAAACTAATCAAGGAGAGAAGCAACCTGGAGCTAAGGAGAAACTTCCTAACGGTGAGGACAATCAACCAGTGGAACAGAAGTTGCCTCCAGAAGTTGTGGATGCTTCCTCACTGGAGGTTTTTAAGAAGAGACTGGACAGCCACCTATCTGAAATGGGATAGAGTCTCCTGCTTGAGCAGGGGGTTGGACTGGAAGACCTCCAAGGTCCCTTCCAGCTCTATCCCGATAGATCGATTGATTGATCTGGCCCAAGAGGAGGCTTCTCGAGCGATTCCTACTCACTGGTCGCGGTTCGGAGGCTTGCGAAGCTGGTCAGCAGCCACCCGGGCAGAGAAGTTGTAGAACTGCATGACGTTCTCGTAGTACAGGTCGGGCACGGGGTCGTACTGCCAAGAGGGAGAGCCAGAGCCCCATCAGATGCAGATGCCCACCCAAGAGGGTTCCACGGAGCGGGTGCGTGCGCGCGCGCGCCCCACCACCTCCCCGCAAAGGCAGGTGCGACACTCACATCGTGGAAGACTTTGTCCAGCTCTTTGGGATCCAGGATGAACTTTGGGTAGCCAATCATGTCATAGATGGCATCGGCCTTCTCTCTGGCTGACCGCCTGGTCTCCTCATCCATCCACCCAAGGCTGGTCAGGCTTTCCTCCAGCGCCCGTTTAATCTCCAGGATCATCTCCTCAGCCTGTAGGGGGAGCGAGGCTAGCTGGCCCTTCTCTGGCAGTGTGGGGTGCCCCAGGGCAGAAGGGAGAAGGGCTTCTGAAGCTGGAGGAGGAGCATGGCTGCTCTAGGAAAGAGGGGCTCCTCTCTCCTCCTGGGTGGGGAACACCCCCCCCGACCTGTTCCAGGGGAAGCCCATGACTCTGACTGGAACCCAAGAGGTGGGAACCCAGAGCCCCCCCTTCTTCTAAGACCCCCACAAAAGAGGGGCAGCTGCCACGGCTGGTGGGGGGGGGGAGAAGGCATGCTTACGACGGCCCGGCTGTCTTCGGCAAAGGTGGCCCTCACAAACATGGCCCCCAAGACGAAACCCAGGCTGTTATCTGTGTCGCCGATGCAGCGCTTCCAACGGGGCACGCAGGTCTGCAAGGGGAAGGAGTGGGGGTGTCACTTGCACCAGCTCCGGCCTCTGGCTGCCCAGATGGCCCTGTGCCAAGTCCTTCCCTTGGTCGGAGTTGCGGTTTTGAGGAAAGGAGGGAGCCTGGCCGGCCGTTGCCCAAAGGACGCCCGTGGCTGCAAGGCACCAGCCGTGGCGGGAAAAGCCTTCTGATCTAGAGTAGCCGAGAGCCAGGTGGGTGTGGCGCTGCAGGGCTGGTAGCTGGCAGCAGAGGGCGCTCCAGGGCAGCCGGTCTCGAGAAGCAGGGGGGAGGCAGGGGAAATCTTTTCCCTCCCGTCCAACCCAACTCCCCTGCCATCCCAAACCGTCTACCCCGTCCTGCGTCGTTCTCTGCAGCCGACCCCAGCTAACCCACCTTCTTCGATCCGTACATGACTTCCGTTAACTTCTCCTCCGCGTCTTGGAACCGCTGGTCCAAGAAATTGGCTCCTTTCCTCACTAGGTGCCAAATCATGTAGTTACGCAACACCCTGAGCACAGGCAAGAGAGAAGGGCTCAGGAAGGCGGGGAGGGGAGGGTGGGAGGGAAGGCTTTCTTCTTCTCTGGCCAGGACACCACCACCCCCCGGGTCCTCTGGTGCAGTGGTCCTCCCCTTCCAAAGTTCCTGCCCCTCCCTCACCTCTTGTCCGTGTTCAGGATGAGCAGGGAAACACGATGGAGATACTCCTGGGCGTAGACCACTACCGGCTCCGATTCATTGATCTCCACCGGGTCAAAAAATTCCTTGAGCAAGGGCATCCAGTCGATGGCCGGGGCCAGGTCCTTCCGGGGCAGAAAGGAGGAATGGAGTGTCAGATCTCCACCTTCCTGCCTTCCACCCATTCGCCACTTGCGAAAGTCCATCTGCCAGAGGACCTGGTGACCCCAGCTGATCAGACTGGGCCCCTAAGAGTAGAGCTGGGCTCGGGGACGCCGGGTTTGGCTTCTATTTCTTTTTTTAAACCTCTTCTCGGACGGGAAGAAACCCAGGAGACCTGGGATCCACTTGCATCTTTGTTCTGACCCAGCTCCTCAAACACGACAAACCCTCTTGAAGTGAACTCAAAAGATTCCTTTATTAGGAGAGCCGGCAGCCCCAGCAAAAAGTTTCTCTTTCAACGCAGGCTAACAAGTCCGTCCGTCCGTCTGGAAGATGAATAGTTGTCTGCCACATCTATTCATCTCCACCCCCTGCCTTTTATCCCCAGAGCTAGGGTGGGGCTTCGCTAGCAGCGGTGGCTCTTCCGTCCCGAGGACCGGCCCATAGATTTCCACTGTTCTCCTCTCCTCTGCCTTCTGCAGTTACCCTGCTGTATGTGACTTCCTACAGCACAATAACTTATTAGCTATACTCTTGAGCTCATGAAGCCCAAGATGCTGGGTATCGTATGTACAGGAAAAGCCAGACAACATCACTAATTCTGTACATCCACATGTCAGGCACTGGACCCAGCCGTTCTTCCTTTTCCTCATCAGCCACCTCCAGACCTGGGGACTGTTGACTTGCCATCTGAGGGCTGACGGAAGGCCCAGGCTCCGCCTCTCTCTCTCTCTCTTTCTCTGATAGCTCCATTCCCTCTTCCCACTTGAAACTCTCAGGTTGCCTTGATGCTGACCCTGACTCCCATGCCGCCTCCTCATTTGGCTGCTGGAGGGTCCGGCAGCCAACAGTCCACAACAATCCTCATCTGAAGGGCTACTTGGCACATTTTTCTACCCAAAGGAACAATGCTGGGATGCCCCCGTCCTTCACCCCTTCCCAAGGAGGCCAACCCGAGGCAGAGTTGACAGCCGAGCCCCCCAACTTCCCACCCACCTGCCGACCCATCCGGCCACAGTCTGCCTCACCTTGAGCTTCCCAGCAGGCATTTTGTGGTAAATCACTTCCTCATCCCGGAGCTTCTCCTGTGGGGTGGTGACGTTGGCCAAGGCGGTCTCAAAGTCCAGGATTTCCTGCATCTGCGGCCGGATCGTGGCCTCCTCCTCCCCGCTGACCAGCATGCCAAGCTGGACCATGAAGTTCAGGTACGCCGCCAGCACCTGCAGGACCAAGGAAAGGGATGTGGTGTTGTGACTTGTCCTCCCTCCTCTCCTCAGCCGGGCCCCTCCCGTCTCCAACCGGGCCTTTTATCAGACTCCGACTCTGATAATGAAGATGAAAGGCCTGTCATGACTCCAGCCCCCGGCCCTGGCCCCATGCCTGGAGAGGATTCAAGGAGTGAAAGGACAAGCCCGATAAACCTCACTCATACAGCGTGTGTTCCTTTGGCTCAGCCTTCAGAGCAGGAAGCCGGGCAGGTGGTGGAATTACCCGGGCCTACTCCCTCTGACCCCTCCCTTCCCCAGACACTGACAGCAGATCCAGCTGAAGTCAATTTAGAGTGGGTGGACCCTCGCTTCCGGAGATCTGAGAGGCGACGCCAGCAGAAGGAAGGGCGGGGCAGGCCTGGATAAATGCTGAGTCATGGAGCCACACCCCACAGCCTATATAAAGGGCCTGCTTTTGGCATTCCAACCTTGAGTCAAGCAAAGTCTCATCTAGTTTGCTGCTATTGGACTCTATCGCTGAAGTCACAACTTGGACTCCTGCCTGCCCTGATAAACCTCGAAGGAACTTGGCAAGCTGCAGAGGCTTCGTTGCCACGTTTGTTACGGACTTCCTTGACTCGTTCGTCGGAGCAGGGGTGGGACACGACATGTGGCATCATCGGCTCAACCAGGAAAGGCCCTGCGTTTGGGCAGGACAGCAGTGCCAACGACGCCTCGGGTTCCTCACGGCTGTGGAGGGCCCCCAAAACAAGGCCATGCCACCCTCGCAAGGTGACGGGCACAGTCTGGAAGGAGGGAGTCTTGTGCCTCTCAGTGGGCCTTGGGTGGCAGGATGGTGACTCACTTTCTCGTTCTGGGTTTTGTTGAGGTAGTACTCCCTGGACGGCAGCCCCAGCCCCGACTGGTCAATCTGGAAGAGAAGCAGCAGCAGCGAGGGGTGACCCTGGGCCGAGGGGGCAGAGCAGAGAGGGGTGGGCAGGCAATTCGAGGTGGGGGGGGAGTGTCCCCTACCTGGATGATGTTGCTGCTGGAATTCTTGGAGTCGACGCTGACAGAGATGGAGAAGAAGGGGGTCAGTTGGTACTCGGCCACCAGAGCCAGCAGCATCTCGTTGAAGCTGTCCTCTCCCGAAGGGGCGCTGTTATTCCAGCCTCCAAGCTGGGGGAGGGGGAAGAGAAAGAGACACCCCCCTCGGGGTCAAGAGCAGGCGAGCCAAAGGGGCCCAAATCCCACCCAGCCTGGCTTCCTTGTCTCCTGGATTGAAAATCTTGTTCGATGAGCTAATATAAACCCCTAAGTATTTAACCTTTTTTACCACCTCAAATCCTGTTATTTCCTCTAGTTTTTGTTTCTGTTGTATAGACATATTTTTGACTATCACTTTTGTTTTATTCTGATTTATTTTAAATCCTGATACCTTTCCATATTTATCAATTGTTTCCAACAAAGATCTACTTGAATTTATAGGATTTGTTAAAGTAACCACTACATCGTCTGCAAAAGCTCTAACTTTGTACTCATATTGTCTAATTTTAATTCCCTCTATTTTCGTTAACTCTCGTATTTTATCCAATAATGGTTCCAGAGTCAGAACAAACAATAGTGGTGATAAAGAACATATCTGTCTCGTTCCTTTCGCAATCTTAATAACTTCTGTCAAACTACCATTTATTATAATCTGAGCTGTTTGCTCTCCATAAATCGCTTTAATTATTCTAACAAAACAATCTCCAAATTGCATTTTCTCTATTAATTTAAATAAAAAATCCCAATGCAATCGATCAAAGGCCTTCTCCGCATCCAAAAAAATAAGTGCTGCTGAAGTATTCTTCTTTTCCAAATATTCCAATATATTAATAATCTGTCTAACATTGTTCCTCATCTGCCTCCCTTTTATAAAACCAGATTGATCAGTATGAATTCTTTGTTGTAAAACTAACATTAATCTATTTGCTATTATGGATTGAAAATCTTAAAAAGAGCATCAATTGCAAAGTTATTTTGTGCGCTCCGGAGGTGCCCGTTTGATTTAGTACTGGCTTCTGACTACACTTCCCATCACTCTGAACCGGACCCAACCCCGGCTGGGGAGTTCTGGGAGCTGAAGTCCGAGGCATGCAGGATGTTGAGTGGAGGGCCCCGGAGCCTCTGTTCACTCCCACGAGGGTTTGGCCATGGAGCGCTTTGCGGGAGGCAGAGAGAGCGAGAAAGAGAGAGAGAGAGCTGGATGCTTCTGCCAAGCGAGGCCTTTGCTCCCAAGACCCATCCAGCTACCTTCTGGATCTGATCCACCAGCGGCCTGGCTTGCAGCTCCTCGATTCGGCTCTCGTTCATGCAGGACTGGTAATAACGCTGCACTTTGCGTTCGGCCTCACTCAATGACGAGGTGGCCGTGGTGTTCTCTGCGGAGAGGAGAGACCAGTGAAGACTCCAGCCTCTTGCACCCCCACCGGATCGAAAGGGGCCCGCGGGGCTCCTCCTTGACCCTCCAACATCTGAGATCTGTTTGGGGGCTCAGTTGGGGAGAAGACTCACGCCTTCCCAGGGAGGCCTCCCTCAAGGGGCACCCCGCAACCCTATAGGGCACGGTAGAGACCCCCAAAGGACCCCAGCCTTGGCTGTGCAGGCTTTGCTTCAGTTTTGCTGGAGGGGACTTCAGAAATCCAGACAGACGGACGGACGGACGGACAGGGCAGCTGCGAGTTTGGGCCAGATAAAGGAAGATAAGGGTCCGTAGCTATGGAAACCCCCTCCCCTCCAGACTGCGCCCTTCTTCACTGCTCAGAGAGGAATATTTAATCAGGGAAATTCTTCCCACCCCCACCCCCAACCTCCTCTCCACACATGAATGCATTGGGGGGATCATTCCTGGGAAATGGCAAGAGGCCCAGTCATGGAAAAACTGAAGCGGGAGGGGTCTGTTAGGGAGCAAAAAGCCGCAGAAAAAGGAGAAACACATGAACAGAGAGAAAGACACACACGCAGAGTTCTTCAGGGGTCTCTGTCCTTCTCTAACGCAGTGTTGCAAAGCTTATGCCCTGCAAGGACTCCCCCCCCGGAGAAAGAAACTCCCCCCAGCCTCCAAGGAGGGGTAATCTGGCACCCCCTCGCCCCTCCCTTTTTAGCCCAAGACTGGGGGCTCCCCTCTTTCAATCCCCAGAAAGCATCTCTGCCCCTTTGCAAACCCCTCCAGAGGGACACATCCAGAGGTGGGCTTCAAAAATTTTAGCAAGGGGTTCTCTGCCTGGTGGCTGGCTGGGTGTGACTATGGTGGGCGTGGCCTAGTCGGCCTCCTGTACCACAGTGGCGGGGTGTGGGGGGGCTGTTTTAGCCCTCCCCAGGCTCCGGAGGCTTTCCCCGAGCCTTCAGGAAGGCAAAGACGGCCTCCCCAGGCTCTGGAGGCCGGAAATGGGCCTGTTTTTGCTCATCCCAAACTTCCAGTAGGCCTGTTTTTCGCTCTCTCCGAGCCGCCGTGCATGCCCTGCACTTACTTGCATCCAAAACGGGCTGCATGGGGGCTTCTGGGAGGGGTGGGGCGGGGTGGCGGGGCCAGCCAGGAGTGGGATTTGCTGGTTCTCCGAACTGCACAGAATCTCCCAACCCTCTGCGAACCCCCAGCAGCCCACTCCAGGGCACATCCCTAGCTGCGACCCCTGCCCCCTACCCACCCAGGAGGCTCTTGAGGGCTGCCAGGTTGTGTTCCCAAAGCTTGTTGAAGGTCCCCCAGCGGGAGTGACCATCCGGGATGGGGTTGCTCTTGATCCAGCCGCCGCAAGCATAGCTGAAGAAGTCCTCGCAGGGGTTGACGCCTTGATCCAGCGAGCTCAGGATGGAGCTGGTCACTGAGATGCAGGCCTGGGTCAG
This sequence comes from Ahaetulla prasina, assembly GCF_028640845.1. Lineage (NCBI taxonomy): Eukaryota > Metazoa > Chordata > Lepidosauria > Squamata > Colubridae > Ahaetulla > Ahaetulla prasina. The sequence goes on along the minus strand of NC_080556.1, from coordinate 10,612,047 downwards.
GCAGGGCTCTGAGGGGAGGAAGAGGAGGCTCCCGTCACCGCAGGCAAGGGCTGGGGGGAACCACACACATACACCCCGAAGAGGACAGGCCGGGCGAACGGCCAGTAGACTCACGGGTCTGGTACTGGAAGAGCAGGACGGCGAGGCAAGCCAACAGACCCAAGAACAGGATAACCGTCAAGGCCAGGAGGCGCTTCTCCGGCCGCGTCCGCTGTGCCCAGCAGCCTTTTCTGCCCCCTGGCCTACGGAAGTTCACCTGGGAGAGAAGGAAGGAGGGAAACTCAGGCCCTCCAAGGCAAAGAAGCAGCAGCCCCCTCCGCCACGGGGCGCAGAGATGTGGAAAGCCCTCCCTGCCTCCTTGCCAGTTTTAAGTTTCTGGATGTTATCCTAAAAAAAGGACCTGACCTAGGGCGTCAACACTGCAGCCCTGGTCAAAAGGGCCCAGCAGAGATTATACTACCTGAGATTTCTCAGGAAACAACAACTGAATGGAAAACTGCTGGTGACCTTCTACCGCTGCACCATAGAGAGTATTTTAACTTACTGCACCTGTGTGTGGTTTGCCAATTGCACAGTGGCAGATAGGACAGCACTCCAGAGGGTCAACATCACTGCCCAGAAGATCATTGGTTGCCCTCTCCCCTTCTTGGAAGAGCTTTATAGCTCCCGCTGTCTTAAGAAAGTTCAAAACGTTCTTAAAGATCCATCTCATCCTGGATCTCACCTTTTTTTTTTTGGAACTATTACCATCTGGCAGCCGGTACAGGACACTAAAAACAAGGACAAATAGGCTGAAAAACAGCTTCTATCCCAGGGCAATAACCGTATTGAATTTCTACGGTGTAGTGCAATATTAATGCAATATCAGGTTTTCGATTTCGGTTACATAAAATGTGAAGGATGTGTGTGTCTTGTGTTTTTATTTTTATAATTATAACGAACACTGAAGACGGCATTTAATTTCCTTGTACGAGGTGCAATGACAATAAACTAAAATACACTACACACTACACTACACTATGCACTACACTACACTGTCCCTACTCTAAAGGAAGCAGAGGGGGACTCGTCTCCTGCCCTTCACCTTAGGGCTCTGACACGCCAGGGTGCCCCCTTCCTGGGTATCAAGAGAAGCAAGCAAGCCCAAGAGAAAGCGGGCATCATTTCCCACCTCCCGCTTTCTGCTAGGGCAGTGGGGGGCTAACCTTTTTTTGTGTGCCAAAAGCGCACACGTGACAATGACCGCGTGTGCCGGCACCCATAATGCAATGTGTGCCCCCCACACATGCATGCACAACCTTCTGTTACCTTATGCCTCCCACCGACCCGTACGCTCCCACAGAGAGGGCCTTCTCAGGGTGCCGTCCGCCAGACAATGTCGGCTGGCGGCCCCCAGAGGAAGATCCTTCTCTGTGGGGGCCCCCACTCTTTGGAACGAACTCCCCCCTGGTTTACGTCAAATTTCTGACCTTCGGACTTTTCGCCGCGAACTGAAAACATATTTGTTTGTTCGTGCGGGGCTTTCTTAAATTGTTGAATTTTAAATTTTAAATTTTCTCTCTAGTTTTAATTGGGGTTTTTAGATTCATAATTCTTAATTATTTCGGCCATACTGTATAATAAGTTTTTTAATTGTATTTTAACTGTATATTGTTCTTTTTTATCCTGGCTGTACACCGCCCTGAGTCCTTCGGGAGAAGGGCGGTTTATAAATCCAATAAATAATAAATAATAATAATAATAACCCCCCCCCATGTCCCCCGTGCATGTGCGTATGAACCCCCCCACTCCCCCCACCCCGGTGCACGGACACGCGATGCCCCCCCGTTTTCGGCTTAGTACGTCTCCCTGCAGCCTCCTGGGCCCAAAAATGGGCTGGGGGTGTGCACTGCACCCTCCCGCACTCCCCATGCACATGCAACCCCCGGACCCCCGTGCACGCACAGCATCTCCTACATGCGCCCGGAGCCCCGCACATCCTGAAAATCAGCTAGCCAGCAGGAGGCGTGTGCGTGTATGCAGAGTGGGCTCTGCATGCCACCTGTGGCACATGTGCCATAGGTTTGCCATCAGGGTTGCTAGGGAAATCCCACCCTCCCCTCATGGCTCCCGAGATGTGGCAGAAGACCAGGGAGCTTGGCCAGGGGAAAAAGGGCAGAGTCGAGTTGGTTCCTTCTCATGAGTCTCTTAGCAGCCCTACAGCGGATTAGACAAAGCTGGGGGATTGCAGGGGTCTTTACGGAGGTGGGGCTGAGTCCCAGGCAACCCTCTGCAGGTGGGGCTACCCTCCCTCCTACCCTGCCTGTTCTCACCTGGACCCCATTGGGGTAGATCTCTCCTTCCAGAGAGTCCACGAGTTCCTCTTCATCCAGGGTGGCCCGCTTGTAGGTGGACATCTGAAAAGCAAAGGGCAGGAAGAGGCTCTCAGCACACCTTTGCCCCACACCTGGTGCTTGTGCGCCCCACCTGGCCCCACACATTGCACACCTGGAGGGGCCTACTCAGACCACAAAGCAGCCAAGCCCTCCTGTAAGGGTGGCAATGGGGCAAGCGGGTCCCAGTGTGCAATTCCCTCCTAGCCTCAGTGTCCGTCTGTCTGTGTGTCGTCCCCCCACCCCACCCCGCTCCCTCCCTTCGCCCCGCACAGCTCAGACCTCTCTCCTCCTCCTGCTGCTGGAGAGGGATGGCCTTTGGGCAAGGAAGGGCCGGCAAGAGAGCTCCAAAACAGGAAGCCCATCCAGGCAGGCGGATACAGGGGCGGGGGGGGTGGGGTTGTGAAGCCGCATTCCTTTCAGAGAGTTGGCTTCCTGGAAAGCCAGCCCCACAACTCCTGCCCCTCCCCTGCCTGCCCTCCTTTCCCTGCCCGCTCACCGGAGATGCCCGTTGTCTGGAGATGGAGGTGGAGGCCCTGCCTTGCCTCCCGGCGCCAAACCGGCGGGCACGTGGCTGCCCAATGCTTGAGCAGACTCTGCCATGACGCCCCCCCCGCCCTCTAGGGCTGCCCAGCCTTGAGCCAGCACTGCCCCACCGCACCATTCAACCCCATAGCACCCCTAGGGAAGGTCCCCCCCTTCATCCCACTGGCTCCTGGCACAGTGTCTGGCGGGCTTATCTGTCCCACTCAGCTTCCTGTTTCAATGCTGGTGGCGCCAGGGCTGGTACAAAGCCCCAAGGCCAGAGCTCGTGAGACTCCGTTGTTTCTCTCCTTGGACCCTCAGCCCAGCCCCAAGCCCCAGCCTGGACCCTCCCCAGACACATGTTCTGGGGGTGGGGGTGGGGTGCCATGGAAGGGGGCCGGCAACACCTATAGCAATTCCAGAAGCCCCAAGGTGGGTTTCTGAAGCAGACCAGATAAGAACAGAAGTTTGGTGAAGCCTCCTTGTTCAGGGGAAGTGTACCCCTCAGTGGCCCAGAGAGAGAGGCTATTGCCCCATCTCGGAACCTGCAACCTGGAAGGAACCAAACCTGGCCAGTTTCCCTGAAGGCAGAACAGGACCGTACGATTTGCTCATTAACGAAGTCCCAGTCGGACGCATAAACCAGTCTGGGGAAATCGCAGGCTGAAAATTCTCGTGGGGAAAGGCTGGCTAGAGACAGACCTTCAGGCTGAGGTCTCCTTCTCACGAGAGGAAGACCAGCTGCAAGCCCTTAGGGGTCTCTCCTCAGCTTTCCCCCCCAATCCCCCCCCTCCGGCTGCTGGGGAAACAGCGCCTCCTCGCCCTGCCTCACGTCAGGAGCTTCCCGGCATCAGCGGGGGTCCTGTTTGGCTCTGCCAGGCTGCAAAACAGCCCCCCCGCTTGCCGAGAAGCAAGCAGTGGGGGGGTGGGGGCGCTGTTTACCGAAAAGTCTTCCCAATCCCTGCCCTACCACTTCCGGCTGGGCTGGCTGGCTTTACAGCGGCAGCCTCCTCCTCCTCCTCCCTCCCAGCTCTCCTTGCAAAAGGCAAAGGCCGAGCCGTTCTCTCCCACCCACCCACCCACCCACCGCAATCTCTACCTGCGAAGCTGCCTGGGTGGGTGGGTGGGGGGAAAAACTAAGCTTGGTCAGCCAACCGGCAAATTCACCCTGACAGAATCAAGGCGGAAGGAGGAAATCTGGTCTGGTCCGTCCCACGTTCCGGAGAGAAGGGAAGCCGAGCGAAGCGGGTGAGGAGTGGAGTGGGGGAGGGATATCAAGAGAACAGCCTTGGCCAAGGGAGATGCTCGCCCCCCCCCCCAAAGACTTCCAGGGATGGCCAGGCCAAGCAAGGCTCCCTTCAATTCAAAGGAGGGAGGGTGCTTTGTGCTGGAGGAGGAGGAGGAGGAGGAGGGGATGCCTCTTTGCCCCTTGACCTTATTCGGGCAGACACTCTCTCTCTCTCTCTCTCTCCCCCTCTCTCGTTGCTGATTGTTGCACAGCCAGCTAGCCGGTGGATCTTCTTACAGGATAAACAAGCAAGGAATGTTGTCCGGGCCAGAAGAGCAGCTGGTGCACCTTATAGCAGCCCAAGCAGGGTCAAGGATGGGCCCCACCATGGAGCAGCCATCCTTCCCATCAGAGAGAGAGAGAGAGAGGGAGGGAGAGAGAGAGAAAATATGGTCTCCAACCTTGGCAACTTTGACTTCAATTGAAGTCCACCAGGCTTAAAGTTGCCAAGATTGGAGCCCCCCTGGTCTAGTCTAACCCCCCTGCTCAAGCAGGAGACCCTGTACCAATTATGCCACACACAAACACACACACACAGACATACGCAAAATAAATTCCCCAGGAATTAATTGCAAATGGACCACCAGGGAAAATCCGTCCCCTCCCCCCCACCCCATTCCTCCCAATTCTCCTTCCCTACAGTTGACCCCCTTTCTGGAGATGCAGAGTTATCCCAGCTCGCCCCAAAGATGCTCACCACAACGGCTGCCGTAGCTGGGATGTTCCCCCACCCCCCACCGTCTTCCTTCGGCTGAAGACCAGGCACACGTGCTGGAATTTATGTAACCCGCACCGCCCACCCCATCCGACCAAGGGAGCCTATAAAGGGAGAGGGAATCGCAGGCCAGCCTGGTGGAGCTCAAGGAACGTCCCACACGAAGCCTGGCCCTGGGCCGGAGGAGCAAACGAGGCCTCCGGTCACAAAGAAGCAGGGGGAGGAAAGAGGGAGGGGGAAGGAGAAGGCAAAAGAGCCACCTGCTTCACAGCATTGTGGGGGGCGGGGGGTGCAAAACCCACTCGGCTCAGCTGACTATCTGGGCCAGGTTTTCCCATCGTCTTCTCCCCGGACAACTGGCTCAGCTGCTCCTTCCAAATTAAAGAGGACAACCTTCCCCTTCTGAACCAAGGGGGAAGGCAGTTTCTGACCCCAGGCCACGAGCAAGGAACGTTGGGTAGCCGCCTCTGCCCCCACCCCCACCCCCGCCCAACAAAACCACTGGCTGCCCACAAAGAAGCCCGGGGCCAAGGGGACGCTAGGGGCAGTGGTGGGATTCAAGTAATTTAACAACCGGTTCTCTGCCCTAATGATTTCTTCCAACAACCGGTTTACCAAACTACTCAGAAAGTTAACAACCGGTTCTCCCGAAGTGGTGCGAACTGGCTGAATCCCACCACTGGCTAGGCAGGAAGCAGCCCTTGGTATTCCTTCCAAGTCTTCTGAAAACGGGCAGCCCTCTTTGCAAGCACTACCCCAGACCCCACCGGGGCGGGTACGGGCTGTGGCGAAGAGACTGGGAGGGACTGGCTGTGGCCGATTTGCCGGGGTGAAAGACTGGGGGAGGGCCAGCCGAGGAGCAAAGTTTGTGGCTAATAACAGCAGAGGCGAAAACCTTAAGGAGAAACAGGCAAGGCGAAGGGTTCCAGCGGAAAAATCCCATTCCGACCGGGGGGGGCGGGGGGGGGGCGAGCAGGACGCAAAATCATTGCAAGAAACGAAACACTTCAACTCTTCCCACGCGTGCCCGCTACCCCACCCCGTTCCAGTTCAGAAGTGGCACAAAACCAACGCTGGCAACAGGCTTGCTCAATTTGGACGCTCTCCAAAGCCTCAAAGGGAGTTCTGTCACCGTCACCTCTCTTCCCCCCCCCCAACGGAGCACCCCCTCCCCCTTCCCCCAAAAAATGGAGCCGACCACATACACACACAAGCATGTCCCAGAAAGCGGAGGGTTTCCTCCATCAGCCTGCTGGGGTTCTTTCTTCAGTAGGTGCCTTGCCACTTACATTTTGGGTGGTTGAGGGGTGGGGAATTTTTGGTGGGTGGGATTGTGTCTAGGGATTGTCGTGTGTGTTGGGTTTGGTCTCTGGGTGTTATATGAATTTCGTTCTATGGGTATACTGTGTATATACCAGTGGTGGGTTGCCCCTGATTCGGACCAGTTCTATAGAACCAGTAATAAAACTGGCGGAAGGCTCTGCCCACTGACCCGAACTTCATCAAAAGTGATCTGCATATGCACAGAAGAGTACGCGCGTGAGCACAATGTGAACCAGTAGTAAAAGTAAGTAGAACCAACCCCTGGTCTGTACATACAATGACAATAAACTTTATATATATTTATATACATTTTCAAGTGTAAACTAGATTCCCTGCTGATATGAAATAAAAGCTGGTTTTGCGCTTACAAAAACTCAGCTCAACGTTTTATCCAGTGAAGACAAACCATTTGCTTCTCTCTTTAAAAGACGGGGCCTTCGGTGCCAAGCTTGGGACTAGGGTCGTGGGGGGGAGACTCCGTTCTTGGGGAGCCTAAAAGCCAAGCCCTCTCCGAAGGGTTGGGACTCCACTGTCCAGAAGCCTCAGCCACCTGATTTCCCCATGCCTCCAACATTGCCTGCAAATGCCCACCAGTGGTGGGATTCGCCGGTTGCAACAACCGGTTCGCTGCGCGCGCGCTTCGCACACACACCTGCTCGCTTTGCTCGTGCGCACGCCAAACTCGCGCTCCCGCGCATGCTTGTTACGATCGAAAGTTACTTTCTACTGAATCCAGAGTGAATAAAACAGCTGAGTTTTAAGTCCAGCTGATAGGCGCGGCAGAACGGATTGCCGCGCCTATCAGCTGGACTTAAAACAAAAGAAATATAGGTAGGTAGGTTATAGCGCAGGGGCTGGTGGGCAGGCGGGATTGTCGGAGCAAACTTGTTCGCTCTCAGCTGATCGTCGGAGGTACCGGTATGCCCGAACCAGTCAGAACCGGTTAAATCCCACCCCTGAGGCCCACCCTTTCCCCCTCTATATCGTCCCCCCTCCAGCACCGTCCAGACCCGAGATTCAGTCGGAGGATCTTCCCAGGCCACTGGAGAAGCCATTCCTTGCAAGAAATATTCCATGCCAACAGGGAGATTCCCGGGAAATCAGCCCCCGTCTCATCTCGCCCACCAGCATTCCGTTCTCCACCATCCATTCAGAGCTGAAGAAGCTTTTTGGATGAGAAGAGAAACAAACATCTTTCAAAGAAAAACCAAGGAAGTCCAGTTGCCTCTTGGGGAAAAAAAGGCAAATTTGGGACACCAGCTGTTCAGCATCTCACCTGTCTTCTTCCTCCCCCCTAACACTCCTCCGCCCTGGGAAGTGGCAACTGGGCCAGAAGACCACCCCACTTCCCAACTGACCAAAGCTAGGACTTGGGTCCCCCCTAGGTCAGGAGGTCAGCAAAGGCCTTCCTGGGGAAGACAGGCTGGCTTGTAGGGGTCCTGTTCAAAGAGACGTTGCTGTGTCCTTCCATATGCCCTGGAAGATGGATTGGAAACCCACCCAACCTCTTTAAAAGGTAAAAAGGTTCCCCTCGCACATGTGCTAGTTGCTCCCAGCTCTAGGGGGCAGTGCTCCTCTCCGTTTCAAAGCCGAAGAGCCAGCGCTGTCCGAAGACGTTCTCCGTGGTCATGTGGCCGGCGTGACTCAACGCCAAAGGCATATGGAATGCTGTTGCCTTACCACCAAAGGTGGTCCCTATTTTTTCTACTTGCATTTTTTTTTTACGTGTTTTCGAACTGCTAGGTTGGCAAAAGCTGGGACAAGTCACAGGAGCGCACCCCGTTACGCGGCACCAGGGATCTGAACCGCTGAAGTGCCGACCTTTCAATTGACAAGCTCAGCGTCTTAGCCACCGGAGCCACCGCATCCCCACCCAACCTCTTTATCAGTCTGAAATAAGGAGTGTTGTACTCAGAGTGCCGTGACATGAGGGAAACTGGCCAACAAAACCCAGAGGCGTTTCTGGTCCTGAATCACTTCCTGTTCGAGTTTCTCACTGGGCCTGGAAGAGAACAGGCTGCGCGGTTCCCACTGCAGCCGCCAGCACGGCTCCCTTCCATCTGGACCGGCTCCCCCTTCCTGGGGTTGAGCGGGAGGCAGAGAGCCTCCGTGTCCCTCCAAGAGGAAACGCTCTTGGCAACCTGGCAAAGCCAGGAAAAATCAGTACAAGCCGCTCGGCCCATCAACAATGCGAGGGCCAGGCAGCCGTCAGGTTGGAAAAAGGGCCCAGAGCACCAGCAGTGCACCCCCACAAGCCCCCAAAACCCAACCCAGGCAAGGAGAAGGCCTAGGGCAGAAGTCGTCCTTCTGCAGGCAGATAGACAGACAGAGGTGCTGACGGCAGCTGTGGGAGAAGATGGGGTGGTGCACCACGATCTACAGACGAGAGGATGAACTGAGCGGTGGGGAAATCCAAATTTTTTTTACGACCGGTTCTGTGGGCGTGGTGTGGCTTGGTGGGCGTAGCAGGGGAAAGATACTGCAAAATCCCCATTGCCTCCCCATTCCTGGGGGAAGGATACTGCAAAATCCCCATTCCCTCCATTCCTGGGGAAAGGATACTGCAAAATCCCCATTCCCTCCCCACTCCTGGGGGAAGGATCCTGCAAAATCCCCATTGCCTCCCCTCTCCTGGGGGAAGGATACTGCAAAATACCCATTCCCTCCCCACTCCTGGGGGAAGGATACCACAAAATCTCCATTCCCTCCCCACTCTGGGGCCAGCCAGAGATCGTATTTGCTGGTTCTCAGAACTACTCAAATTTTCCGCTCCCGGTTCTCCGAACTGCTCAAAATTTCCGCTCCCGGTTCGTCAGAACCTGCTGGATTTCACCCCCGGAACTGAACCTTAAATCGTGCTTCCTGCCCCGAAGCGGCGAAAGAAGGGCCAGATTCACCGTTGCCGCAAGGCCCACAGGAGGCAAAAAACCCCGTTCTCTTTCTAAAGTAGTTCTGCCCGCTACGAGACTGGGCCACCTTACCCGTCAGTTCTCCAAAAGTAATTTCTGACCGTTCAGGGCGCCGCAAGGCAGTCGGAAGGAGGCCAAGCCACCCTGGTTTTCCCTCTCCTAGCAAAAGGGAGACTGGGAAGCAGCTGCTGAGCGGCTGCTGTTTACTGCCTTCCCGATCCCCATCTCACCCACCCGCAACCTTTCCTGGCACAAGGCGAGGAGGAGACGTCAAGGGGAGGCTGCGTCAGCAATCAAGAGGAAGGGTTCCAGCTTTTTCCACATACGTAACTCTTCTGAAGGCCCCAGGAGGAAGGGAGGCCAGAGCCCGGCTAGGTGGAGAGACAGGGGGCAAAGGTCACAGAGGCCTCTTAGAGAAGAGGGCTGGGAGGAACAGGGTGGGGGGGGCTCCGTTCTCCCCCCCTCTCTCTCTGGCCAGGCGCCCCAGGATGGGGGGAGGGTTTGCTTGCAAGGCCTTGGAGGTGAAAACCAAAGCAGCCTCAACAGCTCCAGCAAGGCGATGGGGGGGGAGAAGACAAGAGCGGCTATCCCAGCTAGCAAGAGCCTCAAATTTTGTTCTCTACCCTTTCCCCCCCCCCTCTCTCTCTGCACCCACAAAGCCAGCCAACCAGGGGTGGGTTTCACATTTTTTTTACTACCAGTTCTGTGGGCGTGGCTTGGTGGGCGTGGCATGGCTTGGTGGGCGTGGCGGGGGAAGCATACTGTAAAATCCCCATTCCCTCCCCACTCCAGGGGAAGGATACTGTAAAATCCCCATTCCCTCCCCACTCCAGGGGAAGGTTACTGCAAAATCCCCATTCCCTCCCCACTCCAGGGGAAGGATACTGCAAAATCCCCATTCCCTCCCCACTCCAGGGGAAGGTTACTGCAAAATCTCCATTCCCTCCCCACTCCAGGGGAAGGTTACTGCAAAATCCCCATTCCCTCCCCACTCCAGGGGAAGGTTACTGCAAAATCCCCATTCCCTCCCCACTCCAGGGGAAGGTTACTGCAAAATCCCCATTCCCTCCCCACTCCAGGGAAAGGATACTGTAAAATCTCCATTCCCTCCCCACTCCAGGGGAAGGTTACTGCAAAATCTCCATTCCCTCCCCACTCCAGGGGAAGGTTACTGTAAAATCTCCATTCCCTTCCCACTCCAGGGGAAGGTTACTGCAAAATCTCCATTCCCCCTCCACTCCAGGGGAAGGTTACTGTAAAATCTCCATTCCCTCCCCACTCCAGGGGAAGGATACTGTAAAATCCCCATTTCCTCCTGATCAGATGGGACTCCAGAGGCGGACAATAGATGGGGGGGGCAGTCAGAATTTTTACTACCGGTTCTCCGAACTACTCAAAATTTCCACTACCTGTTCTCTAGAACCGGTCAGAACCTGCTGAAACCCACCTCAGCAGCTGACCCTCCAGGGGGGCTGGTGGGTTTCTACTTTGTTCCCTCAGATGACACTGGAAGCTGAACAGGAGACGGCTGGAGGGTGGGTGGGCTCATCGCCTCCTTTCACCCCAATTCTTCTAACAGTAAAAGAGCTGGAAGGGACCTTGGAGGTCATGTAGTCCAACCTCCCCTGCTCACGCAGGAAACCATGTACTCGGGATTCGAACCCGCTGCCAGCCTTTCTGATCGACAAACTCAGCGTCTTAGCCACTGAGCCACCTAGTCAGTCCCGGGCCATTGACGCTGCCGACGAAGGGCCAATGAGGGGGGGCGCGGCGGAGCCTCCAATCAGGGGCCAGCGGCAGTTTTTGGAGGGAAACTTGCCTATAAAAAGGGGGCGGCTGAGGGAACCCCGGTCAGAGCTGAAGTGAAGAACCGAGAGGAAGGAGCCTCGAATTCCCCTCCACGGGAGAAGAGAAGCAGCGCTCCGAAGACCTCTGCCTGGTCGGGACAGGACCGGCTCCTCGGTGGCACCGGCGATCCGCGAGACCTTCGCCGGCTCCGGGCCAGAGCTCGGCCGGGGAGTCCTTCCCAGCGGACAGCGTCGGCCAAGAAGAGAGTCCCGGCCAAGCCTCGCTCGCCGTGTCCCGTCTTCTCCTTACCCGGGACTGAATCGAACGGCGAGCCCCGTTGTCCAGTCCGGCCAGACTAATAAACGCGCCGGCCTGGCTAGGCAGTGAAGCCGGGGGCCATGCGCGGAAAAATCCCCTCAGCCCGCCCGGCCACGCGAGGCCAGAGAGCTCGCCAGCGCCTCAGGCCCGAGAGCTCGCTGGCCGAAGGGACGGCCGTGCATGTGGCCGGCTCCGCCCTGGCGCTCCCTCAGGGGCCTCAGGAGAGCGCACTATGTTGGGCGAAGGAGGGCGGGAGGCTGCCGTCCTCCAAGGAGCGTCTGGGGCCTCGGGGGAGGAGGAGGAAGGAGCCACCGCCGGACGGAGCGAAGCAGGCGGACTCGCCTCCTTGAGCCACGCTCGCTGAGGACTAGCCGCGTGGAGGGGTCAGAAGGAGGGCTGGGGCGGGAGTCTCGCAGGGCGTAGCGAAGGGAAAAGGTGCCGTGCATCCCGGCTCACCATGGCCGTCGTTCTCCGCAGAAAGAGGCTCCTCTTTCTCCCGACTCGCCGCCCCGAGTCAGCCTTGCGGGGCGGCCGGCCGCGCGAGGACGCCGCCGAGTAACCGAGCGGCACGGGCGCCGCCCAATCGCAAGCCGGGCAGCTAGGCACACCTGGTTGTGGCCGGCCAATCCGAGGCGGCGGGGCGGGACTTCTACAGCGAGAAGGTGGAGTTACAGCAGATGGGATTGCTCCTGTCCAGGTGCGCTTGAGGGAGCGACGCCGCGCCTACTTACCTGGCCGCGCGCGTGTGTGTAGGGCGGGGAAGCCGGACTGCCCTCGCCCGAGCTCGGAAGTCCCTCCGGGCCCGTTCCAGCAAGCTATGGGGCAGGAGGATCGAACGGCCGTCCGGATTTGTTTGGTCCCGCGGAAAGAAGCCCGGAACGATGCGCTTCTCAGCTCCGATCCAATCCTGGTATGCGTGTATGCGCATATATACACCAAGTTGTGATGCTTTGGCTGTAAAACCGGGTCTATCCCGTTCAATAAAACGGAAGAACGCGCTCTATTTTCTCACCCTGTTTTTGCAAAGTTACGTTACGAGTGAGCCGCGAACGCCCGTAAGTCGCGCAAGTGGCACTATTCACGCTACAATTCCTGTGCTAAATAGCATCGGAAATACACCCACGGGTGGTTTAGCGGCGGGCTGGACGCCACCCGATCTCCCAAGCCCTGCCGGCCGGGAGCTCCCCCCTCCCGTGCCACAGGACGGTTTGGGGGGGTTCCCAAGAGACACAAAGCCCCCCCCCCGAAATCCATCCGAACCCATGTCGTGTCTTCCAAAACGGAGCGGCTCAGGCACTTCTGAAATTTCCTTCCCTTTTTCCTTGAAGCGGTTTTGGCGTCGTTACGCTTTCCTGGAAGGAAAGTTGCGCAAGGCCGCCTCCCATCCTGTGGCGGGCCCTGGGGGAGTGGGGAAACCCCTTTTGCTGTCTAACCATTTTGGGAAGGAGATAATAATCCTCTACCCATCCACCACAACCATCTCCCCGATCTTAAGGGGGACTCTGTGAATAGACCCATAATCCTTGCCTGGAAAGGGGAACCTCTTCAGTCGTGGGTTTCAACATTTCTTACTACCGGTTCGGTGGGCGTGACGGGGGAAGGATGCTGCAAAATTCCCATTTCCTCCCGATCAGCTAAAATTCAGGAGGCAGAGAATAGATGGGGGCGGGGCCAGTCAGAATTTTTTACTACCGGTTCTGTGGGTGTGGCTTGGTGGGCATGGTAGGGGAAGGATACTGTAAAATCTCCATTCCCTCCCGATCAGCTGGGACTTGGGCGGCAAAGAATAGATGGGGGCCGGGCCAGTTAGAATTTTTACTACCGGTTCCGTGGGTGTGGCTTGGTGGGCGTGGCAGGGGAAGGATACTGTAAAATCTCCATTCCCCACTTCCTCCCAATCAGCTGGGACTTGGGAGACAGAATAGGTGGGGGCGGGGCCAATCAGCATTTTTACTACCGGTTCTCCGAACTACTCCAAATTTCCGCTACCGGTTCTCCAGAACTGGTCAGAACCTGCTGAAACCCACCTCTGACCCTCCTGCCCCCTTGCATGCAGCTAAACTGCCCCTCATCCAATCTAGATCTCTTCCTCTTGGGCAGGAAGCTGCTGGGGGGCCTCGAACTCGGGCTGAGCTTGTGTGGCTGCCAAGAAGGCATTGGTGGCCCCAAAAGGGTGCCTTCTGAATCAGGGTGTCGCCCTCCCCCGTTTCAGCGGCAGTCAAGGGTGATGGGAGATGCAGTCTGCTTCTCAAATTCCAGCAGAGCATCTGCCCCCCCTCCCCCGGCAACAACAGTGCCCTTCTGTGGGTCTGCCCTTTGGGACCCACCCCATTTCTGGACACCGGCCCCAGTTCTGACTCCCATGGCACAATCATAAAAGCCATCCAGAACACTTCCCCTCCACACACACACACATCTGCTGCCCCTATTTCAGGATCCAGATGTTGAAACCCAGAGAAGGAAAGGTGAGCTGGCAAGGAGAATGCCAGGGGGGTTGCAGTGGGTCAGACCGAGAGCCTGGGTTGCAGGAACCTCAAGCCCTTACGTCGTTCATTCAGACAACCGTAGTGGTCGGAAGCCCTCCATAATCTTTGGCAAACCTGGCGCCTTGGCCTACCCAGCCTGGATGCTACAACCGTCTCCCCAGCCTGGATGGAAGAGAAGTGGGGCAGGCAAGCAGGACCCTCAGGATCGCACACTTCCAATCTGTCCCTGGAAGTAGGAATTTGCCCCTGCTTGGAGGGAGCATTTCTCGGTTCAGTGTGTGCTCTGTGTGTGTGTGTGTTGAAAGGACACAGCTGTTGTTTTCTCACCGGGCTAATGTTTAGCTCGCTCTTGTTTTTACAGCTGTGCAGCCTCGGGCTGGCATTTTCTCCTTTCCGGATTGGCAGCTTCTGATCGTTTCGTTGCAGCGCTGGCGCTGGGTTGGGTTGGGGTTGGGGTTGGCGGGGTGCGATCGTGCGCATGCCTGGAGCCCGGCTTTGGCTCCAGGGTCAAAGTCTGCCGGTTGGGTTGCAGCGGGCAGGGAGGCTGTGCCCTGCGGTCTTGGGCACGGAAACGCCTGGCATCTTCCCAACTCTTTTTTTGCAAAGGCGCTCCCGGGGAACACGGTCCCGGGAAGGCTCCCGCGGGCAGAAGCCGATGCCCAAGCTGGCACGTTTCCCATCCTGGTGAAGCCCACAAGCCCTTGCAGACCTTTTTCAAGAATCTCTCGCCTACCCACGGAAGAGCCACGAAACGCGGAGCTTCGAGAAAACCTCCCCCGCGATCGATTAGCGCCTCCCCTTGCCATTTTTTTAAAATTTGAATTTATATCCCGCCCTTCTCCGAAGACTCAGGGCGGCTTACATTGTGTAAGGCAATAGTCTCATCCATTTGTATATTATATACAAAGTCAACTTGTATTGCCCCCCCCAACAATCTGGGTCCTCATTTTACCTACCTTATAAAGGATGGAAGGCGGTGGGACTCGAGCCTGCAGTAATTGTAATTGCAGGCAGCTGTGTGTTAATAACACTGCATTAGCCTGGTGAGCCACTTCCCAGCCATTGGCTCCCAATGCTTGGCCAGAGACCCTTGGTCGGCTTTGGGGCCGACGGGCAGACCGAAGGGCATCGTCCCCGGGCGCCCGCTTGCCGCTCCGCTCAGCTGCTGGAGAGCGCAGGAAAGCCCCGCCCTTCCATTTGTTTCTTGGCCAAGGCTGCCCCCTGCTGGCAAGAGCGCAGCGCTGCAACCGGCAAACTTTTGCGCCGGGGAAGCGAAGGGAGGGCTGCCCGTTATTTCACCACCCCCGGGAACATGCGCGGCATCCAAAGCGGTCTGGGGAGCGGGGAGGGGCCCGATTTTTTCCTTTTGCTGGATTTTTTAGGGTGCGGGAAAAGGATCCCCGGTCAAAGAAGCAACCATGGGTGGGAGGGAACACGCCCAGCCTTGCCCCACGCGATCCTAATCAATCGGGAAGAGCCCCCCCCTCCCCATCCCGTCTTGGGAAAGGAGTTCCTCGTGTTAGATCCGGGAAGAAATCCTGTTAACAGGTAAAATTCGGCACAACCGCAGCGAATTCTTGCGAAGGGTCTCCAGGAGGCTGGCCGATCCCGTCGAAGTCGCGCACCTACACAGGATCCCGCCGGGGAAGGCAGCGGTCGCGATCCCCGAGGGATAACGGTAGCAGGGTTGGTAGGGACCTTGGAGGTCATCTAGTCCAACCCCCTGCTCACGCCGGAAACCTATACTTGGGATTCGAACCCAAGTTGGGATTGGCCACTGAGTCACCTAGACTCCGTTGAGCTAAAAGTGTTCCCTTCGCCCGTCCAGCGAGCTCTGCGATCCCGCCGGCCAAGGGCTGCTCTTTAGGGCAGCAGGATCGTAGCCCTTCCACGGCCGTCGGGGTGGGGTGGGGAAGAGAGAGGCGGCGGTGCAGCGGCCGGCAGGGGGCAGCGTTGCTTTCCCTGGGCTCGGGGAGCCAAGGCGGGGTGGGGGGACCGCCGGGGAGCCTGCCCTCCCTCCCCTTCCCCGCCTCCCTCCGCTACCTCTCGCTTTAAAAAGCCCCGCCGGACCCTGCAGCGTGCCCGGGAGACCGACGGGGCCGGGAGCGCAGGCAGAAAGACGCGGAGAGGCAGGTGAGGCCGGAGGGACCCCTGCTCGCCCTCCCTCCCTCTATTCCCTTCCCCATCCCGACGATCTTCGCTCCCTCCCGCCTCAATTAAACCCGAACGATGGGCCGGGCGAGCTGGCAACGAGTATGGGCAGAGGGCAAAGCGGGTCAGCCAGGCGGGCTCCGAGGAAAGACGCCCCCCCCCGGGGGAAGGGAGCGGGGAACCGGATCGCGTGTGTCTAGGGGAGGGGGGGCACTTTTTCCTGCTTCAAAATGATGCCAGGCGCCCCACAACCTGGGTAGGTCCTGACCTCCATCCTCGCCCACATCGGCTTTGCGAGGAAGACCACCAGCGCTACTTTTCCTCGTCCGCAGGAGAGACTAGAAAGCAACGGGGCTGTTTTGCCCGCCCCCCCCATCCTATCCCATCCCATCCCGCAGCCTCCAAGCCGCACAGCTAGTCCGATTTTGGGGAGGGGGGGCTCCCCTGAATTCCTGGCTCGGGTTGTTCATGGAAAGTGAGGCTCCAGAGACCCCCCCCTTTCCCCTCCCCGACCCCCCATTAGCATTCTGCTCTCCTCAGAGAAGCCCCAGCCAGGCGTCCTCTTCAGCCGGGGGGGTGGGGTGGGGGTGCTTTGAGGGGCAGAATTGCCCATGGCTGGCATCCAGAGTCAGTGCCAGGCAAGAGGGAGCGAGGCTCCCAGGCAACGCTAGGCAATTTGGAAGCTGCCAGGCTCATCCTCCCATAAGGGGGAGCCCGGGGGGCGGGGGGGGGAGGGTGACGACGACTGAATTGAGTATCCCAGTGAAGGAGGATCTGCAGCCCGCAATAATTGCAGCCCGTGCCAGGGGGCCAGAGAGAACAGCCGCTGCGGGCGGGGAGGCGTGGGGGGCAGGTGTGCATATCTTAAAAGTAACCTGGGTGAGGAAGGATGTCAGAGAACGGGGGAGGGGAGGAAGGGGGTAGAAGAGGCAGAGTGGACCCCTCCCCCGCCCCCAGGAAGAAGCATTCACCCGTTTGCCCAAGACAATTAGCCAGCCTCGCCCAGATGCCACCCGCAAGACAGGGAAGTCCCACCACCACCACACCTGTCGCAGATCCTTCTTCCTGGCTGGCAGCAGAGCAAGCCAAGAGACCCCCCCCCCAAATACACAATCGCAGGCCAGCCTGTGCTGCCTCTTTTGTGGGCTGGGAGCTCTGCCAGGAGACGGCTCTCTAAAATGAGCTACAGCTGCACCCCCAGAGCGGTAAGGACCCCCCTCTCCTAGCTAGAGCAGGGGTCTCCAACCTTGGCAACTTTAAGACTTGCGGACTTCAACTCCCAGAGGTCTTGCTAGAGGAGTCTCTGCTGTGGGTAGAGTGAGTTGCCCAGATTGGCTCCCGCCTCTGGGAGTTGAAGTCCGCAAGTCTTAAAGTTGCCAAGGTTGGAGACCCCCTGAGCTAGAGAAAGGACCCACCCTGGGATTACAGGAGAGCAAAGAGAGTTCAAAAAAGTGGCTGATCAAATCCACGTTCATCTGGTTGCTCCCCCCGCCCCCGCCACCGCTTCCTCCTCTGCTCTTTCTACCTGGCTTTCAACTCCAGGTTCCCTAACCCAAAGAATACCCCCCCTCCCCTTAGACCACGTCGCCTAAGGTCACTCCGCGCCTACAACCATGGCTAGGGGGGACTTTCTCAAAGCAGCTCCCCCCTCGCTAACCGGACCAGCCCTGCCCGCCGCCTTGCCCAGGGAGGGAGGCAAGGAAACAGGCAGTGGTACCAACGCGAGGCTGATGGTTCTCCTTCAGGAATACGGCATGCGGCTGGTTTCACCCACTGCAGCTCCCCCATGTGTTGCAAGACCCTGGGATGGGGAGGATGCTTTTCCCCGGCCGTTCCTTGTTGCAGGAGACCCCCCCAAAAAAGCTGGAGCCTTTGAAGGTGTTGCTAGAGGAATCTCTGCTGTGGGTAGAGTGAGTTGCCCAGATTGGCTCCCGCCTCTGGGCAACCAGGGCAAAGAAGTCCTGCTAGGCAGGATGGCAGCACGGCAAAAACTCCCATCTGTGTCCTGCAGAGGAAGCCCCCAGGTCCTGCTTACGTGGAGGGGGGGGGCTGGCTCAACCGCCCCCCTCCCCTGCTTTTCTGAAGCTGCCAGGGCACGGGGCGATGCGTACAGGCAGAGGCATAGCAGCTGCTCCGGCCAGCCCAGGTGCCAAGCGGCCTGGGAAATGCCTCCATCCGGCTATTTCTTTGCTGGGGTGGAGGTGGGGGGGGGAGAGGGGAGGGGAATTGGCTTCAGGCCTGCCTGTCAAAGGCCGCGGGTTTCTCTTAAGCGCATTTGATGGATTCAACGGGCGCTCAGGGGAATAATCCCGGAGAATTAGTGGAGCAAAGAGAGGCTTAGGAGGGGGAGCTTTACCCCACACGCAGGTGGCGGGCCGCCCTCCCCCAGAGGATTTTGCAGGGAAGGGGCTGGGACAGGCAGGGAGGGAGGCAGCCCAGCCCAGTGGGAAAGATTCGTATGGCCAGCCGGATGCATAAAAAGGAGATTGGAGAGGGGGGGACACGGAAATCACAAGTGGTTGGCGCTCCTCTCCAGAACGTTTTCCTTGGGAGCCTGCACCAGCCAAGAAGAGGTATGGGCCTCGCGAAGAGCGCCAGTTCCTCCAACCAAGACTGTCTAGGCCTCTCCTGGTCTCTCTGTCCAGTTTTTGGCCAGTCTCGCCTGCGGCCATCCGGACAAGCTTGTCCCCGCACTGGCGCTGCCTTGTCTTGGTTCTGCCAGGTCTCGTGAGTTTTAGAGTCCAACTAAAGATTAGGGATGTAGTGGCTCTGTGGCTAAGACGCTGAGCTTGTCGATCGAAAGGTCGGCAGTTCGAATCCCTACCGCCGCGTATAACAAGGTGAGCTCCCGTAACTTGTCCCAGCTTCTGCCAACCTAGCAGTTCGAAAGCACGTAAAAAAAAAATGCAAGTAGAAAAAATAGGGACCAACTTTTGTGGGAAGGGAACAGCGTTCCGTGCACCTTGGCCGTTGAGTCACGCCAGCCACGTGACCACGGAGATGTCTTCGGACAGCGCTGGCTCTTCGGCTTTGAAACGGAGAGGAGCACCACCCCCTAGAGTCGGGAACGACTAGCACAGATGTTGCCTTAAAAATGCCATTGCTTTTTTTACATTGCCAGAAAAGTTCCCCGTTCTCTCTCTCTCTCTCTAAATCTTAGACCAAGAGGGAATTTAAGCTTTCTTTTTGAGCTGAACAAACCATGCGGCCGTCTTGGTGATGAAGATACGGAGGCGGTTGACCGAGCTGGGTTTTTTTTTGTTTTTTTTTTGAGATTTCCATTCCAGATTTAAGATTCTGAACTCCCTTGGCGCTCTCCGCATGCAAACGGTGATAGCTCCATGGGCTCATCCAGGTCCGCCCTTCGACGACGGGCTCCAAAGATCAGCTCCAAAGTCCCCTCCCTCTACGGGTCAGGAGGGGAGGGGGCCCAAAGGCTCTAAAGCCCCCCCTCCCCGTTCCTCCACCCTTTTCTTCAGCCCCAAGCTTGCAAGCTTGTACCAGCGGTTAATGCCTGTCGTCTTCCTGAAGGCCAAAGGGAGATGATTGATCCCCAGGAGGCGGCTGTTGCAGCACCTGACACCCCCCCCCATACACCCACCCTTCAAGGAAGTGCTCCCCGCGAGGCAAGACACAGGAAGCCGAGCTAAAAACCGCAGGACAGCCCAGGGCAGGGTTAGGGGCTGCCAGCCACCTAGGCCTGCAATCTTCTCCCGCAGAGGAATTCTGGTGCTACAGCTTGGGGTGTGTGTGTAGAGCCGCAGAGGCAGGCAGGCGTGTTTTTCTTCTCCTGCAGCTTTTCCGCTTCTCTTGCGTCCCCCCCCCCCTTGCGGCTATTCTGCTATTAATCAGAATAGAGCTAGAAGGGACCTTGAAGGTCTTCTAGTCCAACCCTACTAGATAGGTGGCTGTCCAGTCTCTTCTTTAAAAAACAAAACAAAAAAAAACACTCCAATGATGGAAGCTTTTACAACTTCTGGTGGCAAGCTGTTCCACTGGTTAATTGTCCTCCGGGGTGGGGGGTGGAGGGGAGCCTTTAATCCTCTTAGTTGCTCTTCTCTGCACTTTTTCCTAAAGTCTCAACGTCTTTTTCTTGTGACGCGGTGACCAAAACAGAATGCAGTACTCCAGGCGTGGTCTTTACTAAGGATTTCTAAAGCGGTACTCGTACTTCTTCAAGCAATTTTGATTCTACTATGCCTCTGTCTATACAACCAAGGATTGCGTTGATAAGAGCCGAGGTGGCGCGGTTGGTTAGAGTGCAGTACTGCGGGCTTCTTCAGCTGGCTGCTGGCTGCAGTTCAGCGGTTCAAATCTCACCAGGCTCCAGGATGACTCAGCCTTCCGTCCTTCCGAGATGGGTAAAATGAGGACCCAGATAGTTGGGGGGCAGGAGGCTGACTCTGTAAACCGCTTAGAGTGGGCTGTAAAAAGCACTATGAAGCGGTATATAAATCTAAGTGCTATTGCTATTTTCCTTCCCTCTCTCCCTCCCTCCCTTGTGGTTAGAATGCAGTATTGCAAGCTCTGCCCACTGCCAGCAGTTCGATCCTGACCGGCTCAAGTTTGACTCAGCTTTCCGTCCTTCTGAGGTCGGTAAAATGAGGACCCAGATTGTTGTGGGGGCAAGAGGCCGACTCTGTAAACCACTTAGAGAGGGCTGTAAAAAGCACTATGAAGCGGTATATAAATCTAAGTGCTATTGCCATTTTCTTTCTTTCCTTCCTTCCTTCCCTCCCTCCTTCCTTCCTTTCCTTCCTCCCTCCCTCCCTTCCTTGTGGTTAGAATGCAGTATTGCAATCTCTGTCCACTGCCAGCAGTTCGATCCTTACAGGCTCAAGGTTGACTCAGCCTTCCGTCCTTCCGAGGTCGGTAAAGCGAGGACCCAGATTGTTGGGGGAGCAAGAGGCCGACTCCGTAAACCGCTTAGAGAGGGCTGTTAAAGCACTGCGAAGCGGTATATAAATCTTAAGTGCTATGGCTATTGCTAATTTTTTGGGCTCCCGCCGCGCACAGCTGGCTCACGTGTAAGGGATCATCCTGATATCAGTGGCTGATGGGGATGTCCCTGTACCCCTCGCAGGATCCGGAGAATTTTTCCTGGTGCTGGGGAAACCCCAAGACCTCACAATGAAGTCCCTTCTGCTACTGCTGCTCCCCTTCTTGGCGCAGGACTCCCACTCCTTCGAGGTCCCAGGTAAGCGAGGAGCCTGGCTGGGGTGCTCGGCCAGGCCTGGGGAAGGAGACCTGTCCGTCAAGGGTGTGTGTGTGTGTGTGTGTGTGTGTGGAGGGGGTACCACGCAGGTAATTGGGGTGCTATTACCCGCTTCCTTCCCCTCCCCCATTACAGAAAAGGAGAAGGATCCTCAGTTCTGGCGGCTCCAGGCCCAGGAGACGCTGCAGAGAGCTTTGAGCCTTCAAAAGCTGAACACCAATGTGGCGAAGAATATCATCCTCTTCCTCGGAGACGGTAGGTGTGGCAAGATGGCGGAGTCTGCCTCTCCTTAGTCGCAGGCCAGCCCGAGAAGGTCGGCGCCTTTCGGGCTCTGCCCTGCCCTCCCTTTGTTCGGCCCTCTGGGGAGCTGTGCAAAGAGGGTGATTAAGGAGGCCCCCAGCTAATTAATCTTCCCTTTGGCACCTGGGTGTGGGGAGGGGAAGACGTGTGAAGGAACGGGGGAGTGGGGGAGGGAAAGTCCCCCCCCCCCAAGAAGAGAGAAGGGTCCTCCAAAGAGAAACCTTCCTAAACATTTTTTTAAAAAATTATTCTGCTTTTATTATTTTTATAAACCACTTGAGGTGGGCTGGGCTGAGAGAGAGAGAGAGAGAGAAAGAGAGACTTCCACGTAGCATGTGTAAATGCCCATCGGGCGAATGTCTCCCCACTCCCCCGCTCCTGCAAGAGGACTGGCGTGGAGGACATTTTGGGACGTTACAAAAGTTCTCGAAGGGACGTCACAGCTGCGTTTCTTCAGCTGGCCTTTTGGGGAGACCCCCGAGGCGTGGGCTGCTGGGGGTTCGCAAGGGTTCAGGAGAACCTCTAGCTAAGATTCTGTGCGGTTCGGAGAACCCCCCCAAATCCCACTCCCAGCTGGCCACGCCCACCCACCCCACCCCTCCCAGGAGTCCCCATGTGGCTCGTTTTGGATGCAAGTAAGTGCAGGGCGTGCACGGAGGCTTGGGGAGGGCGAAAAACGGGTCTTCCGGAAGTTCGGGAAGGCTGGAAATGGGCCTATTTCCAGCTTCCAGGTGGCCTCCGAAGCCTGAGGAGACTATTTTCGCCCTCCCGGAGGCTCAAGGAAAGCCTCCAGAGCCCAGTGAGGCAAAAATGCCACTCACACACACACACACACACACACACAAACACACACACACACACACACACACCGTGGTGCAGGAGGCCGACTAGGCCCCGCCCACCCAGCAACCGGGCAGAGAACCCCTCGCTAAAGTTTTTGAAGCCCATCCCTCTCCTGGGCTGCCATGAGGCCGTGACTGGATGGGGAAACTGAGACAGCTCCAGGCAGCGGTGAAATGTAAAATTTGTTACTACCGGTTCTGTAGGCGTGGCTTGTTGAGGTGGGGGGTAATGTGACTGGGTGGGCGAGGCCAACTTTTTTTTTTTTTTACTTTTAAAAGCATTTTTTTACAACCTCTTCGGCCGAAGAGGTTGTAGAAAAAAATGCTTTTAAAAGCCTCCGTCGATCCCAGCTGAGTTGCCTGATCCTCAGAACCTTTTAAAAGCATTTTTTCTACAACCTCTTCAGCCGAGGTTAGAATGCTTTTAAAGGCCTCTCACGATCCCAGCTGAGCCGCGCGATCATCAGAGGCTTTTTTAAAAAAACTTTTAAAAGCATTTTTTTCGGCCGAAGAAAAAATGCTTTTAAAAGTAAAAAAAAAAATCCTCTGATGATTGCGCGGCTCAGCTGGGCATGTGGTGGTGGGGAGGCAGGGATTTTTGCTACCGGTTCTCTGAACCACCCGCCGCCATCGCTACCGGATCGAGCGATCCGGTCCGAACCGGGAACATTTCACTCCTGGCTCCAGGGGCATCCTGAGGAATCTCTTACAGTAACTGGTGGGCAAAGCTCTCCACCTCCTACTCACTGAGGCTCTCCTGCGCCAGGGATGGGAATCTCCACCGTGACGGCCGCCCGTATCCTGAAGGGCCAGCTGCAGCAGAGAACCGGGGAAGAAACCGTATTGGAAATGGACCGCTTTCCATTTGTGGCGCTGTCTAAGGTAAGGAGGCTCCGTCTTTCTTCTAGGCTGTTGGCTGCTGGGTGGAGGAGGAAGGGAAGCCGAAAGAGGAAGAGTTCCGAGTCTCGTGTCTCAACCGTTCCCGGGAAACCTCCCCAAAAGTTGGCAGGACTCCAGGTGACACATACGGACCCCGGCCCAGAGGGAGAGGCTGGCAGGGCAGCGGGAACACCAAGGTTAGCTCATGTTACGGTGCGGGCAATTCACTTCCCTAAGTTGGAAAACAACCACACACACATGACACACGTGATTGTCAAGGTGTGGCTTTGGGGGGACCAGAAGACAGGCCAATGCCCTGGAGCGCACGGGGATAAGATGCCAAACTTCCAGCAGCCTGAAGGAGGCGAGGCTGCTTCCCACAAAACACAAAAGCTAAGTCGCTAGACAAAGAAGGCGGGCCTGCCAATCTGTCACAGACCGAAAGGGCACAAGAGTCTACCGAGGAACCTGTTGCTGTGCCATCACATGCTTAAAGACTGGACCAAGTATCACACACCCTGCTCCAAGCTTTCTCCCAGCTCTTTCCCCCTCCTAAAATGGCGCTAGGAAAGGAGGCCCAGTCCTCAAGGGGCGAAAGAAAGAGGCCGGGAAGCCAGTCCTGGAGGCTGCGGGCTTGACAGGTTAACAGAGTTGGAAAGGACCTTGGAGGTCATCTAATCCAACCCTCCGTCCACCCAAGCAGGAGACCCTCCACCATTCGTGACAGATGGCAGTCCTGACTCTTCTTGAAAGCCTCCAGGGATGAAGCTCCCACGACTTCCGAAGGCACTTTCTGTTCCATCGGTTGATTGTTTCTCACTGTCAGGAAATTTTCCCGGTTGAATCTCTCCTTGATCAGTTTCCATCCATTCTTCCTTGTCTGGCCTTCAGATGCTTTGGAAAATAGCTTGACCCCCTTCCTCTCTGTGGCAGCCCCTCAAATATTGGAGGATGCTATCCTGTCTCCCCTGGTCCTTCTCTTCACTAGACTAGCCATGCCCAGTTCCTGCAACCGTTCATCGTATGTTTCAACCTCCAGTCCCCTAATCCTCTTGGTTGCTCTTCTCTGCACTTTTTCTAGAGTCTCAACATCTTTTTTGTAAGGTGGTGACCAAAACTGGATGCAGTACTCTAGGTGTGGTCTTACTAAGGCTTGATAGAGCGGTATTAGTACCTCCCTTGAGCTTGATTGTATCCCTCTGTTAATGCAGTTTAGGATTGCATTGGCTTTTTTTGCTGCCGCCACCCACTGCTGGCTCATATTTAACCGGTTGTCCGCTAAGACTCGAAGATCCCTCTCACAGTTACTGCTATAAAGCCTGCTTTCACCCAGTTTGTATGTGTCCTTATGGTTCTTTTCTTGCCTAACGGATGATCTCTGGGAAGAGTCACGCAAGCCTTTTTTGGCGGATGGGATCAGTGGTGGGATTCAGCCAGTTCGCACCACTTCGGGAGAACCGGTTGTTAACTTTCTGAGCAGTTTGGTGAACTGGTTGTTGGAAGAAATCATTAGGGCAGAGAACCGGTTGTTATATTATTTGAATCCCACCACTGGATGGGATTATGGAAACGGCAAAATTTATCAGGAGGGAGCCACAAGAGAGCAGAGGTAGAACCATCTTCCTTTCCCGGTCAAATATCCCACCTCCGATTTTTGCTTTCCTTCCACTCCCCTTCCTTGCAGACGTTTGAAACCCTGCGGTTATCACAATGGATGAGCCACGCTTGCAAAGGAGGAACGTTTTGCAACCGCTGCCTTGCTTTGCCAATTTCATCTCTCTCTCTCATCGTCCGCACGCAAAGGTCCCACGAACAGGAATCGAGAGGATCTTGATATCCATCTTTTGTTAAAATTCTGGGACACCGGGTTCTAAGCAGAGTTCGGACAGCGTAGGCCGTTTTGCTTGCCAGCGTTGGCAGCCAGCTTGAATGGGCAATGAAAACAGCTGGACTCCCCCCCATCACCAACACCAATCGGAGAAATTAAAATTGTTGACGGCTGTTCACCCGAGGAGGGCTCAGACCCCCTCAGACTCCAGTTGGTATCCGTAAGAGCTGTTGCTCCATCCCTCGTGGGAAGAAGCAGTTCCTGCAGATGACAAAATTGACAAAATATTGACAAAATAAATAAATAAATAAATAAATGAACTACCCACCAAATTACAATTCTTTTTTTTTTTTCCTGGCAGACCTACAACACCAACGCACAAGTGCCGGATAGCGCGGGCACCGCCACCGCCTACTTATGCGGCGTGAAGGCCAACGAAGGCACCGTGGGGGTCAGCGCAGCCGTGACGCGCTCCCAATGCAACACGACGGCCGGCAACGAAGTGACCTCCATCCTCAAGTGGGCAAAAGCAGCAGGTGAGAAAAATCAGGTGGATTTGAGGTGGGCGGCAGAGCAAAATTCCCTCCTGAGGAATTATCTGTCTTGGGAGAATAGAGTAGAATAGAATTTTTTATTGGCCAAGTGTGAGTGGACACACAAGGAATTTATCTTGGTCTATAGGCTCTCAGTGTACATAAAAGAGAATAGAATAGAATAGAATAGAATAGAATAGAATAGAATAGAATAGAATAGAATAGAATAGAATAGAATTTTTTTATTGGCCAAGTGTGAGTGGACACACAAGGAATTTATCTTGGCCTATAGGCTCTCAGTGTAAATAAAAGAAAATAGAATAGAATAGAATAGAATAGAATTTTTTTATTGGCCAAGTGTGAATGGACACACAAGGAATTTATCTTGGTCTATAGGCTCTCAGTGTACATAAAAGAAAATAGAATAGAATAGAATAGAATAGAATAGAATAGAATAGAATAGAATAGAATAGAATTAGAATTTTTTATTGGCCAAATGTGATTGGACACACAAGGAATTTATCTTGGTCTATAGGCTCTCATCTCAATGTACATAAAAGTAAATAGAATAGAATAGAATAGAATAGAATAGAATAGAATAGAATAGAATTTTTTTATTGGCCAAGTGTGAGTGGACACACAAGGAATTTATCTTGGCCTATAGGCTCTCAGTGTAAATAAAAGAAAATAGAATAGAATAGAATAGAATAGAATAGAATAGAATAGAATAGAATAGAATAGAATAGAATAGAATAGAATAGAATAGAATAGAATTTTTTTATTGGCCAAGTGTGAATGGACACACAAGGAATTTATCTTGGTCTATAGGCTCTCAGTGTACATAAAAGAAAATAGAATAGAATAGAATAGAATAGAATAGAATAGAATAGAATAGAATAGAATAGAATAGAATTAGAATTTTTTATTGGCCAAATGTGATTGGACACACAAGGAATTTGTCTCCGGTGCATATGCTCTCAGTGTACATAAAACAAAAGATCCGTTCATCGAGGTACAACATTTACAACACAAATGATGGTCAATATATCAATATAAATCATGATTGCCAGCAACAAAGTTACAGTCATACAGTCATAAGTGGAAAGAGATTGGTGATGGGAACGATGACAAGATTAAGGGTAGTGCAGATTTAGTAAATAGTTTGACAGTGTTGAGGGAATTATTTGTTTAGCAGAGTGATGGTGTTCGGGAAGAAACTCTCCCTGTGTCTAGTTGTTCTGGTGTGCAGTGCTCTGTAGCGTCGTTTTGAGGGTAGGAGTTGAAACAGTTTATGTCCTGGATGTGAGGGATCTGTAAATATTTTCACGGCCCTCTTCTTGATTCGTGCAGTATACAGGTCCTCAATGGAAGGCAGGTTGGTAGCAATTATTTTTTCTGCAGTTATCCTCTGAAGTCTGTGTTTTTCTTGTTGGGTTGCAGAACCGAACCAGACAGTTATAGAGGTGCAAATGACAGACTCAATAATTCCTAATGATGGAGATCTTGAGAAGGGTTGAACTTAAGGTCTTGCGAAAAGCTTCAGAGTTTGAGGATGGGTGTGCTCGGACTGGTTCCCAGTTGGCCGGCAGCCAAAAAAAAAAAAAAAAAGGTGCCTGATAAACAATTGGCTTTCGAAACGGCTCAAGAGGAGGTGGCGCTGCCAGCTGACCAGGAAACAGGATGGGGAAACCGGCCCTTGGCATGTTTGTATTCCTGCCCCAAGGTGCTTCTCACGGGGCCTGTTGAACCGTGCTAGTGAAAAAAAGCCTAGCGGTTTAAGCTCTTCCTTAAAACGCTTACGGTAAACCGTCTTCGGCAGCTGTTTTTTTGGCCCGTGCAGTGGAGTGCTGCCTGCCCGGAGTTGTGTTTTGAAATCGCCAAGAAGTGGCAAATAAGGCAAATATGAGGAGCGTTATGCAAAGGGACTCATGTACACATCATGTGCTTCGGAGCTAGAGAGCCAGAGATGACAAAGGCTGCAAGAAAGGGAGTGGATGATGGTTTGGGGAGGGGGGGCGGGGAAAAGGGGTGCCTGAACAGCCCTGATGCCTTTGGCATCTCAAGGCCCAAGCTTGTTAGATGAAGGGGGAGGGATGGGCTCAGAAGCAGCCCCCTGCCCCCAGACATCCTGGAGGGCTGGCAGTCAAGTCTGCACCAGTGGGGAAATCCAATTTTTCTTACTACCGGTTCGGTGGGGTGGCAGGGGAAGGATACTGCAAAATCCTGATTCCCTCCCCACTCCTGGGGGAAGGATACTGCAAATTCCCCATGCCCTCCCCACTCCTGGGGGAAGGATGCTACAAAATCCCCATCTCCACCCCACTCCTGGGGGAAGGATACTGCAAAATCTTCATTCCCACCCCACTCATGCGGGGAGGATACTGCAAAATCCCCATTCCCTCCCCACTCCTGGAGGAGGGATATTGCAAAATCTCCATTCCCACTCCACTCTGGGGCCAGCCAGAGAGGGTATTTGCCGGTTCTCCGAACTGCTCAAGATTTCCGCTACCAGTTCTGCAGAACCTGTCAGAACCTGCTGGATTTTATCCCTAGTCTGCACCCACAATTTCAGTGCCACATCTGTTTCCCTCTGTCAGCTGTCTTGTAGTGAAGCGTGGCTTAGGCAAAACAAACTCCAATCGGTTGGAGGGACCAGGGTTGGCGAAAGAAGCCTGCAGAGCATTCAGACAGCGGAAGAGTGCTGCCCAGTCTGCGGGCAAACCTTGGCTGTCCTTGGAGTTCCCCCAGTGGGAAAGTTCCAGAGTGCCCAACTTCGCAGGGTTTCTCGTAAAGGCTCATTTGGAAACCCGACTCTAGAATTGATCCCGAAACCGGAAGGAAGGATAGAGAACTTGACCTTCCTCCAGAGGGGTGAGGATGGCCTTGAATGTGGGGCTGGGAGAAGGAGGCGACGTGTGGGACGTGGCCTAACGCCCTTGGTGGGTGTCGTCTGAGCTGCGCGATGGATCCGTCCCCGGTTGGCGGCTGCGACCCCGGACAGGAAGGGCTGAGGTTCAAACCGCAGGCTCGCTGGGGAAAGGTGGAGCGGAAATCCTTGCCCACCAGGGGAGAAAGGAAGGAGCAGGTGCTTCGGCACGCTCGTCTCATCCCCGCACCACTTCTCTTCTGCACCCAGCTTCCTGCCCTGCAGCTCTCTGTTCTCAGCCTGTTCCTGTGGTTAACCACCATCTAACTCTGAAATGAAGGGACCCCAGCTTTGCAAGAGGAAACCAAGCAGGTGTCAGGCTGGAAAAGGACGATTGTGATTGCAGAACCTGCAAAAAAATGGTGGGGAGACTTTTAGGGTGTCCCTTTTCTGGCTAGGTCAGGGTTCTGAAACACTCAAAAGAGCCATTTGGACCCGTTTCCCACAGAAAAGAAAACACCGGGAGCCACAAAATCGCTTCCCGTGCCTGACGATTTCTTGAGCGGCCACAAAACTAGCATATGTAGTTCTGTTTTCTTCTGAAACTTTTCTTTTCTTGGATTTATCCATGGTTGTCCTACCGGGGGTTGAAAAGCTCAATAAATTGCGTGCCGGCGGGTGTCGCACATTGGCGGTTGTGATATATATTTTGAGTGACAGGGAGCCGCAGCAGAGGGGCTCTGGAGCCACATGCGGCTCCAGAGCCACAGGTTGCTGACCTCTGGGCAAGCAAGGTGAATCCCAGATTAGCAGCTGGATCGAAGCCAGGAGTTAGAAAGGCCGTTGCTTAATAGCTTCCAGTAAAGGCTGGAAAGGAAGTAATTGGCTTAAGGGAAACAACCAAGGATGAGAATGAGGCGCATTATACGCGCCGAGATGCCCGTGAAATTCACACGGGCTGAATGGTACAATCCAGCTGAGCAGGAAAGGAAAGAGACGTATTCCTAGCGATGAGATTTTCAGAGGAATCACTTCACGTTGCTGGTGATAGAGGCTTCCCTTCTGATATGCACGGATACCTCGGGGACGTTCGATAAAATGAAATCAGGAAGGAAGGCTTTTTTTCCCCCAACTGGCATAATATTGTTAATATTGTTATTAATTTTAAATTGGGTTTTTATTGCCTTAGGGTTTTTAACTTTTTTTAAATTTTAATATTGGCCTTTTGCAATTTGCTTAGCTTTAAATTTTGGTTTTAAATTGTATGTATATCAACTTTTTATTTTTGGCTGAGTCCTTCGGGAGAAGGGCGGTATAAAAATTTAATAAATAATAATAAAAACTAAGCATTAAGATTTGCAGAAAATAGATCGCACGCCCTGGAGAAAGTTTAGCACCTCTAATGTTGGCATGAAAACAGCAAAGGTATCGCTTGTTGCTAAAAGATGTGGCCCAGAACCGTGCTTGCTGAATAAGCCACCTCTGGCTACATGAACGCGCAACATTAAGGAACGACAACCGTGGCCTGTAGACCGTGGGGAGGGGGTCCACAGGATACTAAGCCACAGGCCAGCAAACTGCCAAGAATGTGGCTGCCCAAACCAAAGAAATTCCTCAAGGCTACGGAAAGATACTGTGTTTTCCCGAAAATAAGACCCTGTCTTGTATTTTTTTTGAACCCCGAAATAAGCGCTTGGCCTTATTTTCGGGGAGGTCTCATTATTTTGAGGCGTGTGGAGTAAGACGGGGATCCTCTTGCCGTCTTACCTGATTTCCAGCTCTGTCTCCCTAACCCTAACCAGAGAAAATAGCAGGGACCGGCTGCGCATGCGGTTAAATATTTTCAGGGGGAGGGCTTATTATCTGGGGAGGGCTTAGTTTTGGGGAAACTCGGGAACAAGGAAAGTTCTCACTTTCTTTGCTGGTAAAAGCACAAGTCAGAAATATTTGGTTCACGGCTTTTTTTTTTTTTTTTTTTAAAACACCTTTTTAAAACAGGATTCTGTGCACTTTAAACAGCCAAATTTCAGAGGTGAGATAAACATTAAATCTCTAGTTAAATGCCCAACAGGGACTTATTAACTAACTGGCATTCAAAGGTTAGAGCCTGACGCTTCTCACTGCCCAAGTTGGCCACAGCTGTCTACTTCAGAGTTTCATTTAATGGAGACTCAAAATCAGTAACCGCAATAAAGGTCAAGGTTTTCCTCCCCCCATCTCCAACTTCCACAGGCAGCGGGGTGGGAGAACGGAGAGGAGGCTAAGTAGAGGACAGAGTCCCATTGTTCTTTCCATGGGCGCGGAGTTTAGCGAGACCACCAGCAGTGCAAAGTTTAGCTAAATTTTTCTTTAAAAAAAAAACAGTTCAGCCCAAATTGATAAACTTTGGGAAAGGCCAAACCCCTTGCAGAGAAGGATTTAGCCGAGCAGCCAAGAAAAAGGTTGGCACTGCACCCAGGAGCCCTGCCCGCGCCTGGCATCCTCCCAGGGGGCCAAGGGGGGCCCTTTGTGCCCAGGAGACCCAATAACCTCCATGGTGGCAGTGGTTAATGTGCCTTTTCTTCCTACGACCGTCAGGTAAATCTGTGGGCATTGTCACCACCACCCGCGTCAACCACGCCACGCCGAGTGCTGCTTATGCGCACTCGGCCGACCGGGACTGGTATTCGGACAACGAGATGCCCCCGGAAGCGCTTCAGCAGGGGTGCAAAGACATCGCCCACCAGCTGTTTGAGAACATCCCAGACATCGAGGTGAGTCCAGTGGGAGAGGCCGGGGCAGCCGATTTAGGGGAGGGGAGCTACAAGTGGGGCAGCTATAGACTTTGGGAAGGTCCAGAGCATCGTTTCTCTTCTTTGGAGGGCTCACTGGATGAAGATTCTCCAGGGAGAGGCCCCCCCCCCAGGACTTATCCAGGTGAAAGGAGATAGGCGATGAGCCAGGTGTTCCCACTCACTTTGAGCAATGGAAGGTATCTTCTTTCTCCACTTCCGGTCTCCGTCTGCAGCAAGGAGGCTTTGGTGAGCAGGCTTCTTGTGGCCTGCCAGCAGCCAGTGGAGGTGCTGGCAGACTTAGAGAGTGAGGAGGTTGGGGAGGAACATGGGTCAATCCTGGAGTTTGGGAAGGCTCTGATGAGTGCTCTGTGTCAGAGGCAGAGATGGGGTCAGGGCCGTCTTGACAGTTGTCAGCTGCCTTCGGAGTCGGGCATCAGTGGGGCAGAACAGCTGGAGCCTGTTCCTGGTTCCTGGTGTGCACCCAGTGGCCCCCTTCCTGGGGCTCACCCTCGACCAGGAGGAAGAGGGCTCTGCATCCGAGGCAGAGAGGGGGCCAGGGCCATATGCCAGTTATCAGCTGCCTTCGGAGTCAGACATCAGTAAGGCAGAAGAACAGCTGGAGCCTGTTCCCAGTGTGCGCGTGCGCAGAGCTGCCAGGAGAAGGGAACAGCTAAGGAAGAGGGGTCGACTCAGGAGTAAAGCCACAGGTGGACGGTGAATGGCCCCTCCCATAGGGAATAAAAGAGGAGGGAAAGGGGAGTGGAGATTGCAGGAGACAATTAATTCGCTTAATTCGTTTGTGACTCCTTGCCAAGTTTTGAAGATATCGGCCTGGCAGCTCTCCAAGCCAGATAAGGTCTGTGATCTGTAAATTCTCCCTTGAAAGAATTTGCTGGATGTGAGTGAGAGGAATTCACAGTAACTTAAAAAAAAGCGGGTTTTTTGTTGGGACAAGAAGTCTGCTTCGTGCTCTTGGGAACACCTAGGTCAGAACAGAGGCCAAGAAGCCCCTTCAGGATCTGGGCCTGGGCCTGCTTTGCTGCATTTTGAACCCAGGAGCTGGGAATGAGATGGAGGCTTCCCCTCTCACCTGTTTGATCCTCTGTCAAGCAAAACAAAAAACAAAAAACCAGGGAGTGAAACGCTGGATCTCAGTTCCACCCAACATCCACTGATCTTCTAAGCTTTCCTTCTCTGCCTCTCACATTGATTGGGAGGACGAGACTTCCTTCTGAATCCTGGTCTTGGTTGGCCTCCATCTGCCCACTTTCACCAGTCAAGCCATCTCTCCAAAGAAGGTACCCACTGATCTGTTTGTTGTGGCCCACCAGCAGAGCTGGCAGCAGAGTCGGACAGTGAGGAGGTTGAGGAGGAACCTGGGCCAGTCCTGGAGGCTGGGGAAGGCTCGGACGAGAGCTCTACGTCGGAGGCAGAGAGGGGGCCAAGGCCGTCTGGCAGTTATCAGCTGCCTCCGGAGCTTGACAGCAGTGAGGCAGAGGAACAGCTGGAGCCTGTTCCCAGTGTGCGGACGCGCAGGAGCTGCCAGAAGAAAAGAACAGCTAAGAAATCAGGCTCGACTTGGGAGTAAAGCCACAGATGGACGATGAATGACCCCTCCCGTAGGAAATAAAAGAGGAGCGAAAGGGGAGTGGGCTTTTGCAGAAAACCGTTCGTTCGTTCGTTCGGCTCAGGAGTGTGAAGATCTGCCCGTGACTCTCAGAGACTCTGTGCCGAGTCTTTCCTTGCGTTTGGAAAATATTTACATGGCAGCTTTCCAAGCCAGATAAGGTCTGTGGTCATTTCAATTCACCTTTGAAAGACTGTTCGCCAGGCCTTTGCTGAAGGTGAATGAGAGGAATTCACATTCGCGTTTAATCAAAGGGGTTTTGTCGGGACCAGGAATCCGCTTCGTGGGTTTTTTTGGGGGGGAAAGCCTAGGTCAGAACACTGTTTTAAGGGCGGATGTGGATCATTGCCTCTTGGATGAAGGCCAAGAACGTCATTTTTTGGGGTCAGGATTTCGACAGAACTCACTTCCTTCTGATCAGACGGCGTCTCCAATGAGGCTCGGACCGAGACGGCTGTCAGTCACGTCAAGTTCCTCCATGAGGCAAGCCGGGCCCTGTGTTGAAGGAAGAAAGCATGGGAAAGAGAGGGACGGCTTGCGCGGAGGGACGCCTGCCCCTTGGTAACCGACAAGGAGACTTCAGTTGCGCGAAGAGCACTTAACAGGGCAACAAGCTTGGCTCGCTTTCTTAAATCCAAGCCAACGTGTCTTTAGAACTCTACCTGTTGGTTCCCTTCCCGGTATCTCATCCTGAAGTGCAACTCCTTAAATTCCTTCAGAAGGTGGAAAAAGTCCTCCCGTTGAGCCACTAAAAGCAAGGAAGGAAGAAGCGCAAAGAAAGAGGCAGGCGGCTGCCCGAGAGCCAGGATGGAGGGGGGGGGTGCTGAATCATCTCGGCAGCTACGGATAGTTCCCATGGCCAGAAATCCCCCCTTCCCCCCCCCTCCCACTGGGGGACAGCACAGTTCTCCTGTTGGTCTCTTCTCCCAGGTTTTTTTTTTTGCTCTGCGTCGTCCAGTCTGACTCTGGGCTTTTCAACACCCACAACTCTATCACAA
The DNA here is from genome assembly GCF_028640845.1 of Ahaetulla prasina. Taxonomy (NCBI): domain Eukaryota; kingdom Metazoa; phylum Chordata; class Lepidosauria; order Squamata; family Colubridae; genus Ahaetulla; species Ahaetulla prasina. The sequence continues at coordinate 10,578,310 of NC_080556.1, read as the reverse complement.
ACACAAAGTTGATATATGAGCATGAAGGAAAACCACCCACATTAACAAAAGCTCGGCTTTTGTTTTTTTTGTTTTCTTTTGTTTTTTTAAGGAAAAACCGCTCTCAATTGCAGGCTGCAACCTTGCTTATTAATGGCTTGGATGGCTCTTTCTGGCAACGAAGTAAGAACACGGGTGTTCCGGGAAAAATTCCCCTCTCCGGATTTACGACATTTCTGAATCTCCGCATGAGTAATTCTTCGCCTTTGATTCGGCTGCTGGTTTAAATCATTGAGGGCTCAATGGCAGCTCGGATTTTCTTTCCTTTTGATTCAAGTGCAACTCCTCGCCCGGATAATTTTGATTCATGTGCATTTCCTAGCCCGGATAATTTTAATTCAAGCACAGTCTAGCCCAGAGAAACGGGAAGAAGGAAGAGAGAGAAATCCGAAGTTCACCAAGGAATCATCAAATCACATTTGGCCATCCTTTATTTATTTATTTATTTTATTAAATTTCTATACCGCCCTTCTCCCGAAGGACTCAGGGCGGTTTACAGCCAAATATAAAACAATATTCATAATAAAAACACTATAAAAATCTAATTAAATTTTGGCTCACATTAAAACTATTAAAAACGATAACAAAATCCCAATTAAAAACCGTAACACAATTAGGCCAACCCTGCGCGATAAAACAAGAGGGTTTTGAGCTCGCGTCGGAAGGCCCGGAGGTCGGGGAGTAATTGTAACCCCGGAGGAAGCTCATTCCAGAGGGTAGGAGGCCCCACAGAGAAAGCTCTCTCCCTGGGGGTCGCCAGCCGACATTGTTTGGCTGACGGCACTCTAAAGAGACCCTCCATGTGGGAGCGCACAGGTCGATAGAAGGCTATCGGTGGCAGCAGGCAGTCCTGTAAATAACCCGGTCCTAAGATGGAGGACTTTGAAGGTGGTCACCAGCACCTTGAATTGCACCCGGAAGACCATCGGCAACCAGTGCAGCTTGCGCAGGAAAGGTGTTATATGGGAGCCACGGGTGGCTCCCTCTATCACCGGCGCAGCCGCATTCTGGACCAGTTGGAGCCTCTGGGTGCCCTTCAAGGGGAGCCCCATGTAGAGAGCGTTACAGTAGTCCAGGCGGGAAGTGACGAGAGCATCCTTGAAGGTCAGCGTCCTCTAAAGCAAGACTGTTCAAACCTGGCCCCTTGAAGAATGGTGGACTTCAACTCCCAGAATTCCCCAGCCAGCACGAGCTATAAATATGAGCAAGTTGCTGGCAGGGGAATTCTGGGAGTTGAAGTCCACCACTCTTCAAGGGGCCAAGTTTGGACATCCCTGCCGTAAAAGTTTAGCATCTAAACAAATGAACAACCGGATTTAAAAAAACCCGTTAAGGACCGCAGCCTTAATCCACCCGCGTAAATTAATTCCAGCTCACGATGGGCTCGGAACACGCCCTTTGGAACGCGAACGATTGCATAAAACCATTATTAAAATAAACTTCCGTGACTGGGCAACCGTTGTGACTTTAATGAGTTTTGAATGTGCCTGAGATGAAATCTATTAGTTCAGCCAAAATAGACAATTGGAACAATATCTCCTTGTTCGAGTGCACTTGTGTGCTAATTCCACTCCTATTCTCACCCTGAGGTTCAGGACAATTTTTTCTTTACATGGGACTTTGAAGCCTCCAGTTGGTTTTTTTTCCCCAGTTTCCGAGCTGGCAAGGAATTCTTTCTAGGACACCTGACGTTAACCTTCCAGAAGTGTTTTTCTTCGGAACTGAAAAACCAGGGCGGGCACCCACTTCCAAAGAAATGCAGCAGGGCTGGGTTGTGCGGAAACAGGAGTCTCTTTTGCTTTGTACTCGTTTTGAAATGCAGGTGGTGCCTGGGGGAACTATGCCAAAGGGTGCCCGTGGGTGCCGCAGGGTCAGAACGGCAGCGTGGGAGTACAGGTTGATCTTTGATCCAGGCCATTAATGGCAGAACAGAACAGGGACATCTTAGCCCGAACCCAGGCGTGGGATTCAACCGGCTTGGACCGGTTTGGGCAAATCGGATGTTAATTTTAATCTGGTTCGCTGAACCGGTAGTTGCAAGGACTGGCTGACCCCACCCACCCTACCTACTCCCTTCCCAGGAGTATCCATGCAGCCCATTTTGGATGCCAGGTAAGCGCAGGGCCCATGTGGAGGCTCTTGGAGGGCGAAAAACGGGCTTACCGGACATACCGGAAGTCCTGAAACGGGCTCGTTTCCGGTCTCTGGAGGGCCTCCGGAGCCTGGGGAAGGCCATTTTTTGTTTTTTGTTTTTTTTGTTTACATTTATACCCCGCCCTTCTCCGAAGACTCAGGGCGGCTTACAATGTAAGACACTCGAGGGAAGCCTCCAGAGCCCGGGAAGGGTGAAAACACTCCCCCTGCCGTGGTGCAGGAGGCCGAGTAGGCCACACCCACCCGGCAACCGGGCAGAGAACCGGTTGCTAACATTTTTTGAATCCCACCCCTGCCCATACCCAACCAATCTGCTAACCCGGGAGTGTTACCCGGCTCAGAGAGACGGCACAGCATCCTGTGGCGACAACAACTCTTCTTCCTCGCTTTACTGGAGCAGGCGGCATGTTGCATGAGGAGCCGAGCGGTGCTTCATGGCATATGTGGCTCTCAATAGGAGCCGCGCACTCTTTTGTTTCCAAACGGCTTCCCTCATTTCAAGGAAGGTTGCTTTGGATTGAGCAACCTTTTCCAGGAGAGGAAAATTTGCTTGGTTGACCCCTGCAGCTGGCATTCCGTCAAACGACCAACCATCAGGAGTAGAAAGCAAGTTGAGGGCTGCTCGGTGTGTGTCGATCCACATAAGGATTACAGAAGGGAAGACAGGTCAGAAGATGGTGCTCTGACCTAGGTGCTCTGACCAAGAGCATGATAAATAAAATTAAGTTACTGTGAATTCCTCTCCTTCACATCCAGCAAAGTCTTTCAAGGGAGAATTTAGAGTCACAGACCTTATCTGGCTTGGAGAACTGCCAGGCCGATATCTTCAAAATTCGTCAAGAAGTCTCTGAGAACCAATTAAGCGAACTAATTGCCTCCTGCAAACTCCACTCCCCTTTTGCTCCTCTTTATTCCCTGTGGGAGGAGCCATTCACCATCCACCTGTGGCTTTACTCCTGAGTCGACCCTTGTTCCTTAGCTGTTCCCTTCTCCTGGCAGCTCTGCGCATGCACACTCTGGGAACAGGCTCCCGCTGTTCTTCTGCCCCACTGATGTCCGACTCCAAAGGCAGCTGACAACTGTCAGACGGTCCTGGCCCCATCTCTGCCTCCGACGCAGAGCCCTCATCAGAGCCTTCCCCAGACTCCAGGACTGGCTCATGTTCCTCCCCAACCTCCTCATTGTCTGAGTCTGCCGACAGCTCCGCTGGCGGGCCACAACAGATGAGGCGAAAGACACCCAGGTTACAGAAGCTCATTGGACACAAAACAGGAATTCTCAGAAGGAATTATCCTAGATTATCCCAGAGGCCGGTTCCTGGTCGGGAGCCGTTCCCAGAATCTGTGGCCTTGCTGGGAACCCAGTTTCCCATAAGCAGAGATCTCACTCCTTGCACTGGTTATTTAACCCTTGGCTGGCATAGGAAGGGGAGATGCCAGGAGGCCCTGAAACAGCTACTTTCCCTCCCCAAGGCCTGGCTCAACCATGGCGCACCTCTGGCCATCCCAGCTGCTTCCAGATGCCGGGAGCCTGCGACCGTCCTCCACAGAGCCCTTGGCACCGGGCGCCCCTCGAGTCCACAGTGCAGCTGCCCTGTGGGTTGAGGCCGGCCGGCTAGCCAATGGACGCGCCTGCTTCGGTGCCAACGTCAGCCCGTGGCATCGGGCAGCGCATTTTTCTGTGGTAAATAAATAGGGGCGTCTTTCCGTTTGAAAACAAGTCCTCCGAGAAAAGGGGAGCTAAATCTGTCATTTAAGTAGCTTAATAGGGGCATTTTTTTTTTAATATATAATTTTAACTTTGTTCCTAGGCTGGAAATAATTATACCTCAGGCAGCCAATTCTATTTAATATAGATCTCTCGGTGTGTAATTATTATGATTATTTCGTCGCTGCTGCAGTTTTGTGATTCACCTTCTAAGACTCTAAATCCAAAGAGGAGGCTGGAAACGCCAGCAGAAAGGGACTGTGGTCAAATAAATATGTTTTCCATCAAGGCCGCCTCAGATGCTCGCCCAGCTGAATTAAAATCCTCTTCGTTTGGGGAAGGAGCCTGAAGGCGCCAACCCAGCCCTTGGGCAGCATTCAGGTTGCCTCAAATTGCTCTTGGCCTCTTTCCTGCAGCTTCTGCCAAATCTTTGGCTGGGTAAGAGAACTAGCTGGGCCAGCATCAGAGGCGATGGAGGTCTCGCTGTGCCGTCATGGGGAAGCCTCTGCGTCTCAGAGCCTTGTGTTTCTGGGTGCCATATTCTCCCCTCCACAATGTTCTGCCCTCCTGAGGGTGTCTCTAGGCGGCTGCCTTAACTGGGCCAGGCACTTCGGCGCCAGCTACCCTCTTGTCTCTCGCTCAGGTCATCATGGGAGGAGGCCGGAAGTACATGTTCCCCAAGAACACGAGCGACGTGGAGTACCCGGATGAGGAGAAGTACAAAGGGACCCGGCTGGATAATAGGAATCTGGTCCAGGAGTGGAAAGATGCCAAGCCCAAAGAAAAGGTGAGGGGGCAGCTGGACAGCTCGGTTTCTGATCACAGTGGACGTAGGGCTAGGAAGAGAGGAGGTGGCTTGCCCCGAGCGAATTCGTCAGAGATCCATCCGAGATAAAATTCAGGAGACTGGTGGTGTCAGCGTCCTCCTCCTCCTTCTCCCACTGATAATGTTACCTAGTTTGGTCATGAAACATCTGCGAGAAGACAACCAAGGTCAGAGATAACCAAGGGCCCCACAGTCCTTTTCCTCCCCTTCCCGCTCCCCCTCCTCCCCCTCCTCTTTCTCAACCCCATTCCAGGGGTGAAATGCTACCGGTTCGCACCGGTTTAGACGAACTGGTAGCGGTGGGAGCAAATGGTTCGGTGAATTGGTAGCGTCGGCAGCGCGAAGCTCTGTCCTCCCACCTGGATGTTGTTACTTCCTGGTTAAAACTAGGAAGTAACCTGTTTTTGACCCTCTGCACATGCGCAGAAGGCTTTGCGCATGTGCAGAGGGTCCAAAATTGCATGTGATGCGTGTGGAGCGCATACTTCCGAACCGGTAGGAAGGTACCCCCGCCCAAGTCCCTTCTAGCACTTACCCCTAGTTTGGGTAATGAAACATTTGCAAGAAAACAACCAAGCTCAGAGAGCACCAAGGACCCCACAGTCCTTTTCCTCCACCTCCTCCTCCCACTGATGATGTTACCTAGTTTGGATAATGAAACGTCTGTGAGAGCAGCAAAGGACCCCACACTCCTCCTCCTCCTCCTCCTGGGCTCTCTCAGCGAGAGATGCGCTGAGGATCACCCAAGTAATCTCAAGGGATCCTCTCGTCGGCCTGGCGCTCCTGAGCCACAACCCCCTTTGTGAGCTGCCCTGGTCGTCCTTGGAGGTGGAATGGGCAGGGATCCGGCTGCCAAAATCCTTCGGCTGAGCCTTCCTCCCCTTCTCCTCTTCTCCCAGAATGCCGTCTATCTATGGAACCGGGAGAGGCTGATGGAGCTGGACCCAGCAAAAGTCGACTATGTTTTGGGTGAGTTTGGCAGATGGGTGGGGAGCTCAGGTGGACTCTCGGGGTTCTGGCCCCCCTTTAGCAGAGACCCCCCCCTCGAGAGCCCCTGAGTGACCTTTCTTGGCATGACTCGCTTGTCCGGTCTCGCCACTGAATTTCTCCCAGTGCCAGATGTCCATCACGCGAGCAAAGGACCACATGTGCTTTCCAAGCCCAGATGGATAAAATTAGGGGGGTAAACGGCTGAAGGGATCACCTAAGACAGTGATGGCTACCCTTTTCCTCGTCGTGTGTACGACAGCACACACACGTACCGGCACCCATAGTGCAATGTGGCCCCCTGCGCATGCACGAATGACCACCCCCTGCCCCCCATTTTTTGGCCTACCAGGCCTCCCTGCAACGACCTGGCCCCAAAAAGGGGCCATGGGGGTGCACACCACACACCCCCGCGTTCCGCCCCCATGCATGTGTCTTGACCCCCTGTGCATGCACGTGTGTCTCCTGCATGCGCCCCACCCCCGTGCATTCCAAAAACCATCTGGCTGACGGGAGGTGCGCACGCACATGCTTGGTTAAACGGAGCTGGGCAATGGCTTGCGCGCCAGCTGTGGCAAGGAGTCAAACCAATTAAGCGACCTAATTGTCTCCTGCAAACTCCACTCCCCTTTCGCCCCTCTTTTATTCCCTCTGGGAGGGGCCCTTCATTGTCCACCTGTGGCCTTACTCCCAAGTTGACCCTTGTTCCTTAGCTGTTCCCTTCTCCTGGCAGCTCTGTGCATGCGCACACTGGGAACAGGCTCCAGCTGTTTGTCTGCCTCACTGATATCTGCCTCTGAAGGCAGCTGATAGCTGGCATACGGCCCTGGCCCCCTCTCTGCCTCGGACGCAGAGCCCTCATTAGAGCCTTCCCCAGACTCCAGGACTGGCCCATGTTCCCCCCCAACCTCCTCACTCTCCGAATTTGCTGCCAGCTCCGCTGGCCACTGGCAGGCCACAACAGTGTCTTGACATGCAGCTGTGGACACAGCAGCTCATCCCCAGGACAGCAAGACACTGAAGGACAGAAACTGAAGGGTGGAGGTCCTGGCGGAATCCCCCTCCTCAGCTGCCTGGGTGGCATCTTCTGGGCAGCTGTTGCCAAGTCCTGTCCCTCTTCTCTGCAGGTCTCTTCGAGCCCATCGACATGATGTATGAACTGAGCAGGAACAACCAAACCGACCCTTCCTTGACCGAAATGGTGACAGTGGCGATCCAAATCCTCCAGAAGAACCCCCGTGGATTCTTCCTCCTGGTCGAGGGTGAGCCCCAGGAAGGGGGCCACTGGGTGGGGGGAGACCGAAGAGGTCTGGGGGGGAGGGAACCGAGCTTGGACTTCACCCTCCCCGTTCTCTGAAGGCGGCAGGATTGACCACGGGCACCACGAGGGAAAGGCCAAGCAGGCCCTGCATGAGGCGGTAGAGATGGACCGGGCCATTGGCGAGGCTGGCATCCTGACCTCTACCGAAGACACTCTGACGGTGGTGACCGCGGACCACTCCCACGTGTTCACATTTGGGGGCTACACAACCCGTGGCAATTCCATTTTCGGTACGTGACGTCTCCGTCCACTGACGCCCGTAACACTGTGTGAATGCTTGAATTTCTTGCTCAGCGAAATGCCTCCTTGGACAGCAGAGGGCACAGTTCCCCAGGGACAGCCCAACTTGTGTGTCCCATCCACTTGGTGCCAGCTGGTCCCATAACACTGGGTCTCCCTCGCCCTGGGAGAAAGGAAACTGGGAAATAAATTCTGGGTCCATTTAATGCCGGGATCGATCCTTTCACGTAGAGTCAGGCCCCAAAGAGGTTACGGGAAAAGCCTTGGTAAAGATGGCTTCCCCTTTCTCTAGGGCTGGCCCCGATGCAGAGCGACATGGACAAGAAGCCATTCACTTCCATCCTGTACGGAAACGGACCCGGGTACAAAATAATAGCTGGAGAGAGAGAGAACATCTCTGCGGTCAATTTCAGTGAGTACAGTCAATTTCCTTCCAGCGAATGGGGTTCAGCGAGACTCCTGTTGGTGTCCAAAGGGTCATCTAGAATGGTTCTTTGGCCAGTCCGGGCTGGATTTCTCCCCGTTTTAGGACCCCTCGGATCAGCCATGGCGCTTGTCCCTCCAAAGGTTTGCCAGGGCATCTCTTCCTTGACAGATCTCCGAATGCCAACGGGCAGCAGCTCCGTATCCTGCCTTTCTTCTTCTTGCTTCCCCTCCCTCTGCGGGGCACTCACCTTCTCTCTCTCTCTCCCTCTGCAGCTGATATCAACTACCAGGCGCAGTCAGCCGTCCCGCTGCGCATGGAAACCCACGGAGGGGAGGACGTGGCTGTCTTCGCCAAAGGCCCCATGGCTCACCTCCTCCACGGGGTCCACGAGCAGAACTACATCCCCCACGTGATGGCTTACGCGGCCTGCATTGGCGAGAACCGGGCGCACTGCCATTCGGGCGCGTCAGGCAGCCGTTCCGGATCCGTCCCTCTGATTTCGGCCATCTTCTCCGTCCTCCTGCTCCGAGTTTTGTTTTAAAGGCGCAGCTCTTCGGACTCTCTGGCTCGAGGCTTTTTTTGGGGGGATCTGTTTTGAGATTTCCAGCCTCAAACCTCCTCGAGGGGTTTCTGGCTTCACGGAGGGGAAAACTACATTGGACGACTCGGCTTACTTCCCCGAGGAACTGCTGTGCTTGGGAACAGAACGGTCCATGGCGTCAGGATCGGTGCCAATCGGAGCAGCTGGAAAAGCCGGGATATATTTTTTTTACTTCTCACTCCTCTTAAAAGAGAAGGGCTTGTCCCGTTGGAACAGGAAGGAGCATGCGTGCCTGGCTCACCTCGACAGACCTTAGGCATCTCCGGGCCTTGAACTCTTCCAAAGACTGTTCCCCGAACTCTCCCAAAGCCAATTCAGAATAGAAATACGACACCTGGTAAGGGTGTCCCATTTGCCCACTGTCCCGGTTGCCCGCTACGATCCAGTGGTGGGATTCAGCCAGTTCGCACCTATTCGGGAGAACCGGTTGTTAACTTTCCAAGCAGTTTGGAGAACCGGTTGTTGGAAGAAATCTTACTTCGCTTTTTTCCCACTTTAGAGGGCTAATCCTATAAGGAAGGAAACATTCTGGTGGTGTTTCTAGCCTAATCTTTATTGCCCTGCTTACAGAAACTGCCTCTCTGGTTAACCCTTATTACATTGTAACAGCTAAGGCGAAGTGCCCGTCAACATGAGTGACGTTGAGTTGGCCACGCCCATACAGTCACATGACCACCAAGCCACGCCTACCCAGCTGGTCGTTAGGACAGAGAACTGATTGTTAAATTATTTGAATCCCACCACTGCTTTGACCTACTTTCGCTTGTAAGTGGCAGAACTCAAGAGACAGTCACATCTGTCCACATCAGCCGTGTCCCTTGATTTGAGCCCCGAAGAAATTTCCTAGCAGCTTCTAAGTGCCTCTCACATTCCCAAAGAATGGAAGTCACAGGACGTCCCGGGCAGGGGTGATCCGGGGCACGAAGGCCGTAAATTACCGAACCCCATAAAAAAGAAGATCTGTGCCTCATTCCCATCAAGTCAAGTTTTTCTGCTGCCAAGATCTGGGACAAGATGGCCCTTTGTAGCAATTCTGGAGACTTTTAAAACATGTCGCCCTTTACATCCACCCTCCCCACACAATTAAGAATTGTGACTTAAGCGAATGAAAGTCTGAAAAGCAGAAAACTCTGCCGCAGGGCAAGGAATCCCAAGGAAGGCGGCAGAGGGTGCCATCGTAATAAGCCAGGGTGGGGTAGGCCCTGTTGTAAACGCCGCCTCTTGTTACGCACTGCAGTTTGCAAACAACTCGGCTTTGCAGATTAGCACAACGGGCAAACCCGGTTACTGTATGCAGCTTATTCAGCAAACCCTGGTTAAAGGCAAAAAAAAAAAAAAGCTTAATTTGAGAGGTGGGCAAGAATGACTGCAGACTCCACCCTAAAGGTGTGTGTGGGGGGGACACTGCAGTGTAAATCTTTGTGGGGGGCAGAGAGCTTATTATGGACTGTGTCCCTCCTGGCGCAGAAGGCTGAGTTGTGGGGAAGGAAAGGAGAACTGGAGGGGGCCCGCTGCCCTTCACAAAACAGGAAGGCTAGAACGAAGTCAGACAGGTCTCGGCAGTGAATGCCCCAACCGGAGGTCAGACTTGCTGTGGCTCTTCATGTCTCGAGAGCAACTCCTTGTCTTTACTTTTGCTTCTCGGGGCAACCAAGGGGCATCCATTGTCCCACAACCGGTCTTTAAACACCATGGAAGTCATTCCCGCAAGACACCATGGAAAATCTTTCTCTTCCTCTTCCCCAGCTGGAAGCCATGATGGATGGGCAAGGGTTCGCCTTTAGAGGCCGTGCATGGAAGGGGAAGAGGTCTGAACTTCTCCAGAGGCTTCTGGTGGCCGCACTAGAGCACTAGGGCTGGGCTCCCGGTCATCGTCGGTTGGGTGCAGCTTGGCTTCTCGCAGCCCTTCCGGTCTTCCTGACCGTTTGTTGGGCAGGGAACGAGTTGGGGGCAGCCTCTTTGCCCTCTGCAAGGACAGGACCAGTGGTGTTATTCAGCCGGTTCTATCCGGTTCGGGAGAACCGATTAGTGCTTGTGGCAGGAGGCTCCGCCCACCCGCCCAGACGTCATCACGTCCCGTTTTTGACGCTCTGTGCCTGCGCGGAAGGCTCTGCACACTTGCAAACTGGTAGCGGAGGTAAGTATATACTACCCCTGGACAGGACCTTCACCTCTCCCTGCTACTTTGGCAGGGCGAAGTCTTTTAAGAGCACGGGGAGATTTTCGCTTCCAGACAGAGAAAGCGTCAGACAAGCAGCTTCTTCAACTTCGAAGGATGGATGGAAGGCTTCTGTGCCAAAGAAAAGGCGCCCAGATCGGCTGGCAGGAACACGGGCACCTTTAGGGAGAGAGAGAGAGAGAGAGAGAGAGATCAGTGGGAGTTGCTCTCACTTTAAAAACAACAACAACTCTAAATTGATTTTTTTTTTGGGTCTTTGTTTGCATAACTTTTAAAAAATTGAAATTTGGGGGTGAGGTGGGAAAGGGAGGAATCTGAAATAAAAATTATTTTGGACCGGCTGAAGAACTAGCTGTTTTCAAAAGGAAATGGGCACTTTCCAGGGCACAGCGAGTATCCAGAACTACAGATCTGATTTGGGGAACAGCTGGGCAAGAGAGTGATGGGAAAGCCATCTGCAGAGGACGTTTCACAAAGGAGGGTTCTTCCAAAGTTTTGGAGTGAGATCTCTCTGCTCGGTTGGGCCATCCGGTTCTGGATCTTGAATCAGGGCCAATCCTTCCCGCCCCATTCACACATTTCAAAGGAGGAGCAGGGGAAGAATTAGAATAGAATAGAATAGAATAGAATAGAATAGAATAGAATTTTTTATCGGCCAAGTGTCATTGGACGCACAAGGAATTTGTCTTTGGTGCATAGGCTCTCAGTGTACATAAAAAGACAAGATACCTTCATCAAGAATCATAAGGTACAACACTCAATGATAGTCATAGGGTACAAATAAGCCATCAAATCATACTAGGAAACAATATCAATATAAATCGTAAGGATACAAGCAACAAAGTTACAGTCATGCAGTCATAAGTGGAAGGAGATGGGTAATGGGTAAGATGAGAAAATTAATAGTAGTGCAGATTTAATAAATAGTTTGACAGTGTATTGGAAATTATTTGTTTAGCAGAGTGATGGCGTTTGTGGGGGGTGGGAAACTGTTCTTATATCTAGTTGTTCCAGTGTGCAGTGCTCTATAGCGTCATTTCGAGGGTAGGAGTTGAAACAATTTATGTCCAGGATTTGAGTGGTCTGTAAATATTTTCCCAGCCCTCTTTTTGACTCATGCAGTATACAGGTCCTCAATGGAAGGCAGGTTGGTAGCCATGGTTTTTTCCTGCAGTTCTAATGATCCTCTGAAGTCTGTGTCTGTCTTGTTGGGTTGCAGAACCAAAACCAGACAGTTATAGAGGTGTACACGATAGAATTACCCCAAACCCATCCAATGAGGTAGGGGAAACGGGGGCTCCTAAAAAAATACCGCCCATGGCTGCTCTGCTATCCTCCCGTGGGGAGCGGGGGGGGGGATGATGGGTTGCCAAGGAGCTTTGGGGCGTTTTAATTGTGGAGTGTGCGCAGAGGGGAGATTCAGAAATTTACCGTTAGAGCCTGGTGGTTTGCAGGTCAGATCTGTCCACTCAAACCTGGGACAGTTTGACACCTGGGCTGACAGGTGGAGGGAGGGAGGCTGGCCCCAGAGCCCCTATTACTGAGGACAAGGGGTGGGGACCCCCCCTCCCCTCGTCTGGGGTGCTGCAGAGCTGTTTGCCAAGCAAGAGTCAACAACGCTGGACTAAACAGAGGAGTTTCTGATTTGGCACCTTAATAAATACATTTATTCCTATATTTATGGGTTAGTGGTTTTGCCCTTCACGTCCCACAAGCACAACCGGGCACAGAACGCTAGTCAAAAGGTGTCAGGAGCCGAAAATGACAAATAACAGAGCAGGAGCTTCTCGAATGGAAAAACATCTCTAGGTTGAATTAAGAGATTCAACCTCGAAAGAAGGAGGAACTTTCTGACAGTTGAGAAACAATCAACCCCATGGAACAACAGAAGCTGCCTTTGGAAGTTGTGGGAGCTTCATCGTTGGAGGCTTTCGAGAAAAGATTGGACTGCCATTTGTCAGAAATGGTCTAGGGTCTCCTGCTTGAGCGGGGGGGGGGTTTGGACTAGATGACCTATAACAGTGATGGCTAATCTTTTTGCCATCGCGTGCCAAAAGCGGGGGAGCACAGGGGGGTTTGCGCGTGCGCATGCTCACACCCATAATTCTATGTGCCTTGCCCCCTGTGCTCCCCCTGCATTTGGCACGTGATGGCCCGGTGGGCCCGGTAGGACCCACCAGAAGTTGGCAAACAGACTGTTTCCGGCCTCCGGAGAGGTGGGGAAGGCCGTTTTCGCCCTCCCCAGGCTCCTAGAAAGGCTCTGGAGCCTGGGGAGAGAGAAAAACGGGCCTTCCGGTCTCACCAGAAGTTGGCAAACAGACTGTTTCCGGCCTCCGGAGAGGTGGGGAAGGCCGTTTTTGCCCTCCCCAGAATCCTAGAAAGGCTCTGGAGCCTGGGGAGAGAGAAAAAGGGGCCTTCCGGTCTGGAGCCTGGGGAGAGAGAAAAAGGGTCCTTCCGGTCTCACCAGAAGTTGGCAAACAGACTGTTTCCGGCCTCCGGAGAGGTGGGGAAGGCCGTTTTCGCCCTCCCCAGACTCCTAGAAAGGCTCTGGAACCTAAGGAGGGAGAAAACGGGCCTACCCCCATCCCAGGCCCTCAGGAAACAGGAGGGAGAGGGAGCAGATGCAGGCAGCTCAGGAGGGGGGGGCTCCTCGGCTCAGCAAAGCCCCCCCTCCCCGACAGGAGGGGCTCCCTGGCCCAGTCGGGGTTCCGAATGGCACATCAAGGTCACATTTCAAAAGAGAAGCCGCACTGCAAGGCTTCTTAAGGGAAATTGCCTTTAAACCATCTGCCTGCTCTCCTTCCCTTAGCATATTGGGTCGGTGGTTAAAAGGAGTGGGGCTCAGGTTTGGGAGAGGAAATGCCAGATACTGACAGCCCCCCCACCTCCCCGCCCCTATGAGCAGAGCCCCCCCTCCTTTTTGCTCTGTGTCTAAATTAGCCACAACCAAGCATAATTTTCTCTTTCTAAAGTTTGCTTGGGCTCTCGGCCAGAGGGAACATCGCAACCGCTTGCTGGCCGAGAGCCTCAGTGGAAAGTTCAGAATCCGAGGCAGTAACTCCACAGCCCTGGCACCTGGTGCCTCGGGTGGACGGGAGCGCCCGGGGAAACATCTGGGCCGAAGAGAACAGGGCTGGCTCTCCCTGGATCCGGCGACAGGCGGCCTCATCTATCTCACCTGAAGAGATGTCACAGACGGTTCCCAGACAGATGTTGACAAAGAGGAGCCTTGGAGGCGGGGGGGGAGTCTTAGTGGACAACCAGTTAAATATGAGCCAGCAGTGTGTGGCGGCAGCCCAAATAGCCAATGCAATCCTAAATTGCATTAACAGAGGGATCCAATCAAGATCAAGGAAGGTACCAATACCACTCTATCAAGCCTTAGTAAGATCACACCTAGAACACTGCATCCAGCTTTGTTCACATGATAAAAAAGATGTTGAGACTCTAGAAAAAGTGCAGAGAAGAGCGACCAAAATGATTCGGGGACCGGAGGCTAACACATATGAAGAACGTTTGCAGGAACTGGGCCTGGCTAGTCTAGTGAAGAGAAGGACCAGGGGAGACAGGATAGCAGCCTTCCAATATTTGAGGGGCTGCCACAGAGAGGAGGAGGGGGTCAAGCTGTTTTCCAAAGCACCCGGAGACTAAACTAGGAATAATGGATGGAAACTGATCAAGGAGAGATTCAACTGGGAAATAAGGAGAAATTTCCTGGCAGTGAGAACAATCAATCCATGGAACAGAAGTCGCCTTCAGAACTTGTGGGAGCTTCACCACCAGGGGTGAAATCCAGCAGGTTCTGACAGGTTCCAGAGAACCAGTAGCAGAAATTTTGAGCAGTTCGGAGAACCGGTAGCGGAAATGTTGAGTAGTTCAGAGGACCAGCAAATACCACCTCTGGCTGGCCCCAGAGTGGGGTGGGAATGGAGATTTTGCAGTATCCTTCCCCTGCTACGCCCACCAAGTCACACCCACCAAGCCACACCACGCCCACTATGCCATGCCCACAGAACCAGTAGTAAAAAAATTTGGATTTCACCACTGTTCATCACTCAAGACTTTCAAGAAGAGACTGGACTGCCGTCTGTCAGGAATGGCGTAGGGTCTCCTGCTTGGGTGGAGGGGTTGGTCTAGATAACCCGCAAGGTACTTTTCCAGCTCTTTTAATCTCTATCTGGATAAGTCAGGGAGGGTTGTACCTTCAGGATCCTCTCCTTGAATCGGTTGTTACCTCGGATGAGTAAAAGCCCCTTCATTCTTCTTGGTCACTACTTATTTATTTATTTATTTATTTAATCACATTTTTATACCGCCCTATCTCCCAAGGGACTCAGGGCGGTTTACAGCCTATTAAAACACAAATACATAAATATAAATACAAGATAAAACATCAATTAAAAAACTTATTAAATAAGGCCGAATTTAAAATTTATAAAACAAAATAATAAAACCCCATTAAAAACTAAATTAAAATTAAAATCCTAGCCCAGTCCTGCGCAAATAAATAGGTGTGTCTTAAGCTCGCGGCGAAAGGTTCGAAGGTCGGGAAGTTGACGGAGTCCCGGGGGAAGTTCATTCCAGAGGGTGGGAGCCCCCACAGAGAAGGCCCTTCCCCTGGGTGTCACCAGTTGGCACTGCCTGGCCGACGGCACCCTGAGGAGTCCCTCCCTGTGAGAGCGCACGGGTCGGTGGGAGGCAGTCGGTGGCAGCAGACGGTCCCGTAAGTAACCCGGCCCTAAGCCATGGAGCGCTTTGAAGATGGTTACCAAAACCTTGAAGCGCACCCGGAAGGCCACAGGTAGCCAGTGCAGTCTGCGCAGGAGCGGTGTCACATAGGAGCCACGAGGGGCTCCCTCAATCACCCGCGCAGCCGCATTCTGGACTAACTGGAGCCTCCGGATGCCCTTCAAGGGTAGCCCCATGTAGAGAGCATTGCAGTAATCCAGGCGAGATGTCACGAGAGCATGAGTGACTGTGCATAGGGCATCCCGGTCTAGGAAGGGGTGCAACTGGCGAACCAGGCGAACCTGGTAAAAAGCTCTCCTGGAGACGGCCGTCAAATGGTCTTCAAAAGACAGCCGTCCATCCAGGAGGACGCCCAAGTTGCGCACCCTTTCCGTTGGGGCCAATGACTCGCCCCCAACAGTCAACCGTGGCTGCAGCTGACTGTACCGGGGTGCCGGCATCCACAGCCACTCCGTCTTGGAGGGATTGAGCTTGAGCCTGTTTCTCCCCATCCAGACCCATACGGCTTCCAGGCACCGGGACAGCACTTCGACTTCCAGACCCCTTGGCAATTACGGTCCTGAAATGAAATCGCAGGTTGTTGTTGTTGTTTTTTTTCCTACAAGATGCCCCCAGCAAGTGAGATTCTGGGAAGAGACGGCCTCCGCATGCCTTAATCCCAGTCCGTGCAGCTGGGCAGGGATGCTGGAGCAAGCCCCAAGCCACACAAGAGCTACCACTATGTCCTCAGACGCCACTTGGGCCTCCTCTGTTCAGGCGGCTGTGGGTGGGTGGAGAGCCTCAAGAGAAGCCCCTGCTTGCTCTCCTGCCTCCTGCTGGGCACCAAAGGGTAAGGGAGGGGGGCAAGGAAGAAAGGGCACCCTTCTTGGTCCACTCCGGATGGGCAGATGTCCTTCAAAGCAGCGGAGGCCACAAGGGAGACCTCTGGGCTGCTCCTGGCTCCAATTCTTGCCAGGCCCCACAAGCAGGCCACCCGGGACGATGGGTCCTCCCCTCCCAAGCCTTAAACGCCTTGTGGTTATCGGGTCAGTTTCCACCAGGTCTCCTGACCCAGCCAGCTCTGTGAACAAAGGGACAGGCCAGAGTTGATCAGATTCACCATCTGGCCAGTTGAATGTCAGGTCTAGCAAGCCACCAACAACCGCCCTTGTCCACTGAGGTTCATTTTTGAAACTTTTCCCTCTGCGGAAACCTTTTTTTGGGGCTTTTTTCAACCTCCTTTTGTCAGAAATGGGGTTAAACCGAGCCTTTCCTTTCCTGGCAGATGGCAGCCAAGGCGACAATGCGCGGTTTGGAAGGAGAGAAGCTAGCTGGACCACTGGCTGACTACCAGGAGCCCCAGCCAGCTGGGTTGGCAGCCAGAACGGGGAAAGGTTTGTTTAGTGGGAGGGTTTGGATAAATATTTATCTCCAGAGGGCAGGTGCCCAAGGAGGTGGGAAGGGGCCAAACGGCTTCTGTCAAGCTTCAGGTTAGAGAAGGAATTAGATGGCCAGATAAGAGAGGAAACGGGCGGGCGGCACTTTCCCAGGTGGCAGCAAAGGAAGGAAAGCTAACACTGACACCTAACCTGCTGCCCGGAGAGAGGCCGGTGTCCCCTTTCCAAAACCAACCAATCAGGTCATCTTGGAGGGCTGGCAAAGCCGGACACAGGAAGCCTCTGTCCTCCCCGAGCCACCAGGCCAGGCTGCCTGGGCACTAAGAATAGCAACCGGGCAGGAGACAGGGAAGTGCCCTGAAAAACACTTCGCTCTTCGCAGAGCCAAGCACAAACTCTTTTCCAATGCCAACAGTGGCACGTGGCACATCGGGTCCTGGAGTTTTGGGGCCGAGCTGGGCAGTAGTGGGATTCAAGTACCGGCACAATCGGATCGCTATCGGGAGCGCTCAGGTTCTTGCGCTTGCTTCATGAGCATGTGGCGCTTCTGCGCACGCGCGGAACGTTTTTGATGACGTCCGGGTGGGTGGGCGGAGCCTCCCACCGCCAACGCTACGGGTTCGCCCAAACTGGGGCAAACCGGTAGCAACCCCACCCCCCTGGAGCTGGGGGCTACCTTCAGTTTGGCAAGTTTGGCAAGGGGCCTCTGTGGCTCAGACTGGTAAGACAGTCTGTTATAAACAGCAGCTGCTTGCAATTAACATAACATAACATAACATCAGAGTTGGAAGGGACCTTGGAGGCCTTCTAGTCCAACCCCCTGCCCAGGCAGGAAACCCTACACCATCTCAGTCAGATGGTTATCCAACATTTTCTTAAAAATTTCCAGTGTTGGAGCATTCACAACTTCTGAAGGCAAGTCGTTCCACTTATTAATTGTTCTAACTGTCAGGAAATTTCTCCTTAGTTCTAAGTTGCTTCTTTCTTTGATCAGTTTCCACCCATTGCTTCTTGTTCTACCCTCAGGTGCTTTGGAGAACAGCCTGACTCCCTCTTCTTTGTGGCAGCCCCTGAGATATTGGAACACTGCTATCATGTCTCCCCTAGTCCTTCTTTTTGTTAAACTAGACATACCCAGTTCCTGCAACCGTTCTTCATATGTTTTAGCCTCCAGTCCCCTAATCATCTTTGTTGCTCTTCTCTGCACTCTTTCTAGAGTCTCAACATCTTTTTTACATCGTGGCGACCAAAACTGGATGCAATATTCCAAGTGTGGCCTTACCAAGGCATTATAAAGTGGCATTAACACTTCACGTGATCTTGATTCTATCCTCTGTTTATGCAGCCCAGAACTGTGTTGGCTTTTTGAACAGCTGCTGCACACTGCTGGCTCATATCTAAATGGTTATCCACTAGGACTCCAAGATCCCTCTCACAGGTACTACTATTGAGCAAGGTACCACATATACGGTACTGGTGCATTTTGGTTTTTTGGCCTAAATGTAGAACCTTACTTTTTTCACTGTTGAATTTCATTTTGTTAGATAGCGCCCAATGTTCAAGTCTGTCAAGATCTTTCTGTAACTTGAGCCTATCTTCTGGAGTGTTGGCTATTCCTGCCAGCTTGGTGTCATCTGCAAATTTGATGAGTTCCCCATCTATCCTCTCGTCCAAGTCATTGATGAAGATGTTGAAGAGTACTGGACCTAAAACAGAGCCTTGGGGTACTCCACTGCATACTTCCCTCCATGTGGATGTAGTTCCGTTGAGGACTACACGTTGAGTGCGGTTGGTCAGCCAGTTACGAATCCATCTGGTGGTGGTGCTGTCTAACCCACATTTTTCTACTTTATCTAGTAGTAGGTTATGGTCTACTTTATCAAATGCTTTACTGAAGTCCAAGTAAATTATATCGACAGCATTCCTCTGGTCTACTAATTTTGTCATTTTGTCAAAGAATGCGATAAGATTAGTCTGGCATGATCTGTTTTTGACAAACCCATGTTGGCTTTTGGTTATTACTTTGTTTGCTTCTAGGTGTTCGGTGATTCGTTGCTTGATTATCTTTTCCAGAATCTTCCCGGGTATTGAGGTCAGACTGATAGGTCTGTAGTTTCCTGGATCTGATTTTTTTCCTTTTTTGAAGATGGGAACTACATCAGCTCTTTTCCAGTCCTCTGGCAGCTCCCCTGTGCTCCAGGATCTTTGAAAGATATAGTTCAGTGGTTCTGAGATCACGTCTGCCAATTACTGCAGGTTCAAATCCCACCAGGCCCAAGGTTGACTCAGCCTTCCATCCTTTATAAGGTAGGTAAAATGAGGACCCAGATTGTTGGGGGGGCAATAAGTTGACTTTGTATATAATATACAAATGGATGAAGACTATTGCTTGACATAGTGTAAGCCGCCCTGAGTCTTCGGAGAAGGGCGGGGTATAAATGCAAATAAAATAAATAAATAAATAAAAGTTTTAATCAGGAGGTGCAGATTTGGGTTCAGAGAGAGCGCAATAAATAAATAAATAAATAAATAGAAAGCAGCCACAGGTGGTTTTCTTTCAATCCCCAAGAAAAAGCTCACCAGATTTCTGTCTGCAAGGAATATAAATCCTTCCGTTCCCCAACCATCCTCCTGTCAAGAGCTGAAGAAGCTCCCTGGATGAGAAGAGAAACGTTTTCGAAAGAAAAAAAAGAAGAAGAAAGTCCAGTTGCCTCCTGAAAAATGCGCCTTTGGGACAACCATGACTTGGATGACTTGAGAATCTCTACAGACTTTTAGCTATACAATTTGGGATGAACGCCCTTGGAACGGTGTGGGAGTAGGAATGGATTTCCAGAGAGAGGGAAATTGAAGACTACAGGAACCAGGAGCCCCACTCAGGTGACCCTGAAGACACAGATAAACCTCCAAGCGCTTCAAGGACCCTCTAAAACCGTGACGGCAAATTTGTGGTACGCATGTCAGAGGGGGCACACACAGAGCCCTCTCTGCGGGCACGTGTGCCGTCGCCAGCTGCTCTTCCGGGTCCATCGTGCGCATGCGTGCCAGACAGCTGCTCTCTTCCAGTTCTGTCGCGTGCATGCGCGACAGCCAGTTGGTCTTTGCGCAAAGACCAGCCGTCCGGCATGTATAAGTACGCCAGAACCTGGAAGAGAGCAGCTGTCCGGTGCGCATGTATGTGATGGAGCATGGAAGAGCAGCTGGCCGCCCTGCGCATGCGCACCGGCCAGCTGCTCTCTTCCAGGATCTGGTGCTCTGGCGCACGTGTGCATCAGTGGTGGGTTTCAAAATTTCTTACTACCAGTTTGGTGGGCGTGGCAGGGGAAGGATACTGTCAAATCTCCATTCCCTCCTCAATCCAGAGGAAGGATACTGCAAAATCCCCATTCCCTCCTGATCAGCTGGGACTCGGGAGGCAGAGAATAGATGGGGGCGGGGCCAGTCAGAATTTTTACTACCGCTTCTCCGAACTAATCAAAATTTGTGCTACGGGTTCTCCAGAACTGGTCAGAACCTGCTGAAACCCACTCTGGTGTGTCCACTTGCATGCTCACACATGTGCGCGCTCCAGTTTCAGCACTCAGTGCGGAAAAGGTTAGCCGTCACTGCTTTTTTTGTTTTTTGTTTTATTTTTATTATGATTTTTTTTTCATAACAATTGTACGTATTCAACAGAGCCGTGACATTATTGTATATTTCGGGTCTACCGTCCATATAATTTCTATTATAGAGCCGTCACTGCTACCAACGTGCCTTCCACGGAGGACCTGTATACTGCACGAATCAAGAAGAGGGCTGTGAAAATATTTACAGACCCCTCGCATCCTGGACATAAACTGTTTCAACTCCTACCCTCAAAACGATGCTATAGAGCACTGCACACCAGAACAACTAGACACAAGGACAGTTTTTTCCCGAAGGCCATCACTCTGCTAAACAAATAATTCCCTCAGCACTGTCAAACTATTTACTAAATCTGCACTATTATTAATCTTCTCATCGTTCCCATCACCCATCTCCTCCCACTTATGACTGAAACTTTGTTGCTGGTAATCCTTATGATTTATATTGATATATTGACCATCATTAAGTGTTGTAAGTGTTGTACCTTGATGAAGGTATCTTTTCTTTTATGTACACTGAGAGCCTATGCACCAAGACAAATTCCTTGTGTGTCCAATCACACTTGGCCAATAAAGAATTCTATTCTATTCTATTCTATTCTATTCTATTCTATTCTATTCTATTCTATTCTTAGAATTCTTGATGAAGGTATCTTTTCTTTTATGTGCACTGAGAGCATATGCACCAAGACAAATTCCTTGTGTGTCCAATCACACTTGGCCAATAAAATTCTATTCTATTCTATTCTATTCCATTCTATTCTATTCTGTTCTGTTCTGTTCTATTTCATATTTTCTTTTCTATTCCATCCTATCCTATCCTATCCTATCCTATCCTATCCTATCCTATCCTATCTTATCCTATCCTATCCTATTCTGTGTTTTCTATTCTATTCTATTCTATTCTATTCTATTCTATTCTATTCTATTCTATTCTATTCTATTCTATTTTCTTTTATGTACACTAAGAGCATATGCACCAAGACAAACTCGTGTGTCCAATCACACTTGGCCAATAAAAATTCAATTCAATTCAATTCAATTCAATTCAATTCAATTCAATTCTATTCTATTCTATTCTATTCTATTCTATTCTATTCTATTCTATTCTAATCTATTATTAGAGTTCTTTATGAACGTATCTTTTCTTTTATATACACTGAGAGCATATGCACCAAGACAAATTCCTTGTGTGTCCAATCACACTTGGCCAATAAAAAATTCTATTCTATTCTATTCTATTCTATTCTATTCTATTCTATTCTATTCTATTCTATTCTATTCTATTCTATAAAGATGCCAATGACCAGCTGCCTGCGAGGACTATAAATCCTTCCGTTCCCCACCATCATCCCGTCAGAGCTGAAGAAGCTCCTGGGAGGAGAAGCGAAACCTCTTCGGAAGGAAAAAAAAAACCCAAGAAAGCCCAGTTGCCTCCTGAAAAAAAGCACCTTTGTTAACCAGGAATGAGACAAAGCTGGTGGGCTGATCATCACGGAGGGGGTGGGTGGGTTCTGCAGGAAGGGCAGGAGATGAACCCCAAATATCACCATGCCTTCTTCTTTCCTGGCAGTTCCTGCAACAATTCACAATATAGAATAGAATAGAATAGAATAGAATAGAATAGAATAGAATAGAATAGAATAGAATAGAATTTTTTATTGGCCAAGTGTGATTGGACACACAAGGAATTTGTCTCCGGTGCATAAGCTCTCAGTGCACATAAAAGAAAAGATACATTCATCAAAGTACAACATTTACAACACAATTGATGGTCAATATATCAATATAAATCATAAGGATTGCCAGCAACAAAGTTACAGTCATACAGTCAAAAGTGGAAGGAGATTGGTGATGGGAACGATGAGAAGATTAATAGTAATGCAGACTTAGTGAATAGTTTGACAGTGTTGAGGGAATTATTTGTTTAGCAGAGTGATGGCCTTCGGGAAAAAACTGTTCTTGTGTCTTGTTGTTCTGGTGTGCAGTGCTCTATAGCGTCGTTTTGAGGGTAGGAGTTGAAACAGTTTATGTCCAGGATGCGAGGGGTCTGTAAATATTTTCACAGCCCTCTTCTTGATTCGTGCAGTATACAGGTCCTCAATGGAAGGCAGGTTGGTAGCAATTATTTTATATATTGGAGTTACTGCAAGGCCTTTTCCAAAAAAACAAAGTTCCTAAAAAAGAGAGAGAGAGAGAGAATAACCCCAAACCACTTGGCAAGTGACAGCATGGAAACCAGTTTACAGCCAAGCATGGGTGAGGTTTCCCCAAGGGACCAGGAGAATTCCCCCACACTTTCAAACCCAGAACTGATCATCTTTTCTCTTCCTTCAAACCCCAGAATGAGAAAACGCTATGGGTTTAAAATTAACTATCTGGCCACTTTACAAACCAATGGCTTGGATCCGGTCCCTCTGGAAGGGGCTGCCGTCCCTGGGACTGGCAGGGCGTGGCTTGAAACACCGGTTTTTATTTCTCCTCCTCTCACGCATTATTAACGTGGGGTATTTACTGCCCGAAGTGTGGCGATGGTTACACATACTGCAAAATCTCCATTTCCTGCACACGCCTGGGGGAAGGATACTGCAAAATCCCCATTCCCTCCCCACTCCTGAGGGAAGGATACGGCAAAATCCCCACTCCTGCGGGAAGGATATTGCAAAATCTCCATTCCCTCCCCACTCTCGGGCCAGCCGGAGGTGGTATTTGCAGGTTCTCCGAACTGCTCAAAATTTCCGCTACCTGTTCGTCAGAACCTGTCAGAACCTACTGAATAGCATCCCTGAATTTAGATGGCTTTCAAGGTGGAATCCCCGGATCTGGCCAGAGCTGTTAAGGGATACCTTATATTAGCATCCCTGTGTCTCAGGGGTCCCCTCTCCCCTTGAAAAATGGGGATGGGGGGAATTGGATCCTGCTCACACCATCTGCAGGGGAGGGATGGGGCCCGAGGCAGGAAGTTCATCTCCTCTTGGTGCTATTTTCCGCCGCCTTGATCCCAAAAGCATCAATGCTGAGCTTTCCACCAAGGCAGAACAAAGCAAGGACCGGCTAGTCCCTCGGCATTTCTAACCAGGTGGGCTCCTCACCTGCAGGTAAACAGCAATTTGCTCAGCACCAGGTAGATTAAAGGGAGGGAAAGCGCTTAATCCCAACCGGCAACCCAGGTGTGTGTATGTCATGCCTGAATGCAGAAAAGCACAAAATGCTTTCTTAAACAGAAGGAGAGGGGGGGCCGGCAGGGCCCGTCAGACAGGGTGGTCGCTTGCTGGAAGTCTCCAAAAAAAAAAAAAAAAAGCAAAGAAGGGGAAAAATAAAAGAGAGAGATAATCGTAGGAACAAATTGTTTACAGCTCTGGATGACTCAAAGGTTCTTCTTGTCTCAGCTGCGGGCAAGTTGAGGAGCCCTTGATGCTGGATCCAGTTTTCCCTGCGATGGTTCCCAGGGTGGCCTGGAAGAGACTCAGGCGGGCCACAAACCACCCTCCCACCCGCTTTCGCCCTTCTTGTTTGGGATTTGTTTCCACAAACTTTGAAGGGATCAAATTCACAGGGTAATGATGGGGGAATTTGGCTGGGGAGTGTGCAGAGGCAATCTTCTGGGAGAGGGAGAGAGAGAGAGAGACAGAGAGAGCGGCCCAGCACAATGGCCTTCACATCCTCTCCTTTTATCACAAAACAACAACACCCCTGACATTGGAAATGGCCCCACGGAAAGATAGCATCCGAGCCACCAAGGCCTCCTGCTTCCCCAAGATTAGGAAGCGATTCCCACCCTGCCTTCCACTTATCTCGACTTGCTTCCGCTCCTTTAATTTTTAAGTTTTTATTCATCGGAGAAGATTATGAGGGAGGCTCCACATTCCTCCCTCAAACCAGTGAGGTGCTATTCAGCAGGTTCTGCAGAACCCATAGCGGAAATTTTGAGCAGTTCGGAGAACCGGCAAATACCACCTCCGGCTGGCCCCAGAGTGAGGTGGGAATGGGGATTTTGCAGTATCCTTCCCCTAGGAGTGGAGAGGGAATGGGGATTTTGCAGTATCATTTCCCTAGGAGTGGGGAGGGAATAGAGATTTTGCAGTATCCTTCCCCTAGGAGTGGGAAGGAATGGGGATTTTGCAGTATCCTTCCCCTAGGAGTGGGAGGGAATGGGGATTTTGCAATATCCTTCCCCTAGGAGTGGGGAGGGAATAGAGATTTTGCAGTATCCTTCCCCTAGGAGTGGAGAGGGAATGGGGATTTTGCAGTATCCTTCCCCTAGGAGTGGAGAGGGAATGGGGATTTTGCAGTATCCTTCCCCCCAGGAGTGGGAGGGAATGGAGATTTTGCAGTATCCTTCCCCTGGAGTGGGGAGGAAATGGGGATTTTGCAGTATCCTTCCCCTAGGAGTTGGAAGGAATGGGGATTTTGCAGTATCCTTCCCATAGGAGTGGGAGGAATGGGGATTTTGCAGTATCCTTCCCCTAGGAGTGGGAAGGAATGGGGATTTTGCAGTATCCTTCCCCTAGGAGTGGGAGGGAATGGGGATTTTGCAATATCCTTCCCCTAGGAGTGGGGAGGGAATAGAGATTTTGCAGTATCCTTCCCCTAGGAGTGGAGAGGGAATGGGGATTTTGCAGTATCCTTCCCATAGGAGTGGGAGGGAATGGGGATTTTGCAATATCCTTCCCCTAGGAGTGGGGAGGGAATAGAGATTTTGCAGTATCCTTCCCCTGGAGTGGGGAGGAAATGGGGATTTTGCAGTATCCTTCCCATAGGAGTGGGAGGGAATGGGGATTTTGCAGTATCCTTCCCCTAGGAGTTGGAAGGAATGGGGATTTTGCAGTATCCTTCCCATAGGAGTGGGAGGGAATGGGGATTTTGCAGTATCCTTCCCCTAGGAGTGGGAAGGAATGGGGATTTTGCAGTATCCTTCCCCTAGGAGTGGGAGGGAATGGGGATTTTGCAATATCCTTCCCCTAGGAGTGGGGAGGGAATAGAGATTTTGCAGTATCCTTCCCCTAGGAGTGGAGAGGGAATGGGGATTTTGCAGTATCATTTCCCTAGGAGTGGGGAGGGAATAGAGACTTTGCAGTATCATTTCCCTAGGAGTGGAGAGGGAATGGGGATTTTGCAGTATCATTTCCCTAGGAGTGGAGAGGGAATGGGGATTTTGCAGTATCCTTCCCCTAGGAGTGGGGAGGGAATGGGGATTTTGCAGTATCCTTCCCCTGGAGTGGGCAGGAAATGGGGATTTTGCCGTATCCTTCCCCCAGGAAGGTTAAAGCTTTGGGGATTTTGGGAAGAGACCACAGAGTCAGGTAGTGTATTCCAAGTATTATTATTATTATTATTATTATTATTATTATTATTATTATTATTATTATTATTATTATTATTATTATTATTATTATTATTATTAATAATAATAATAATAATAATAATAATATCAGAGTTGGAAGGGACCTTGGAGGTCTTCTAGTCCAACCCCCTGCACAGGCAGGAAACCCTACACCAAATGGCTATCCAACATTTTCTTAAAAATTTCCAGTGTTGGAGCATTTACAACTTCTGCAGGCAAGTTGTTCCACTGATTAATTGTTCTAACTGTCAGGAAATTTCTCCTTAGTTCTAAGTTGCTTCTCTCCTTGATTAGTTTCCATCTGTTATTTCTTGTCCTGCCCTCAGGTGCTTTGGAGAACAGCCCGACTCCCTCTTCTTTGTGGCAGCCCCTGAGATATTGGAACACAGCTATCATGTCTCCCCTAGTCCTTCTTTTCATTAAACTAGTTCCTGCAACCGTTCTTCATATGTTTTAGGCTCCAGTCCCCTAATCCTCTTGGTTGCTCTTCTCTGCACTCTTTCTAGAGTCTCAACATCCTTTTTACATCGTGGCGACCAAAACTGAATGCAGTTTTGGTCGCCACGAAAAACTGAATGCAATTATTTGGCCAGAAATAATAAGTCAATGGTAATTAAGTAAATAAGGCCTGGGAATCTGATGGTGGACGTTATAATAACAGCAACAGAGTTGGAAGGGACCTTGGAGGTCATCTAGTCCAACCCCTTGCTCACGACCTGTGCTAGGGATTAGAACTTTTCTGATCGACCAGCTCAGTGTCCTTAGCCACTGAGCCACCTAGTCAGGCTAAATTCCCCACTAAGTTCCCCACTAAGGAAAGTTCCCAAGGGAGCAAGTATGGATCCATTTCCAGGAGCTCTCCAGGAGATCCATTGCCGGGTTCCGAGTTCGTAAGTTTCCCGCAGTGCTGCCATGGTCTGACGCAAAATCACTGGAGGTTGACTTTTAAAAGTTCTTTTCCTGGACTCGAACGAAAATGGGGACTTTTGGTCCTGTGATCAGGAAGGCAGGACAGGCCCAGCTCTGCCTCCACCAGGTGGAATTACCGGTGCCAAAGTTCACTGGAAGAGTTTTTTGGCCGGCTTGCCAGGACTGCGGGGAGTGACCAAGGATGAACTCTCGTCCCAGAACGACCTGTGATATCACCCCAGACGGAAAAACGAAGGATCTGGAACAGATGCAAAACTCTCTCGCTCTTTGCAGAAACCAACTCTGGAAAAATTTTCCTACCTCTTCACCCTGGGAAGGATCACAGAGCTGTCAAAAGGCCTTTCAGACCATCCAAGAGAGACCCCTCAATCAAGAGACCTCACTGGAGAGATTCGGTTTCCAAAGATAGCAAGAATTTTCCAAACGCAGCAAGCGTCGATGAGACGAAACAGGAAAACCCTTTCTTCGTAAAGGGGACGACCGTGTCAAAGCCACCCAAGATAAATAATAATAATACTAACACGTAACAGTGATACCCATTGTCATCGGAGCACTTGGTACCACGTCCAAGAATTTTAAAAAAATACATCAAGAAACTGCAGCTTCCTGCAAAGTCCTGGCAGCACAAAGTGGAAAAAGTTATCGAAAATGAGATGGTGAAGATCTTTTGAGACTTTCGAATACTGACGGATCGTCATTTGGAACATAACAAGCCAGATATCATGGTTGTCGAAGGCGGAAGCGTGCAGTTTATTGATATCGCTGTACCAGGAGACGCCAGAGTTTAAGAAAAAGAACTGGAAAAAAATCAAGAAATACTGTGACCTGGCCATCGAAACTACACGGCTATGGATGGAACATAATAATAATAATAATAATATCAGAGTTGGAAGGGACCTTGGAGGTCTTCTAGTCCAACCCCCTGCCAAGGCAGGAAACCCTACACCATTTCAGACAAATGGCTATCCAACATTTTCTTAAAAATTTCCAGTGTTGGAGCATTTATAACTTCTGCAGGCAAGTCGTTCCACTGATTAATTGTTCTAACTGTCAGGAAATTTCTCCTTAGTTCTAAGTTGCTTCTCTCCTTGATTAGTTTCCACCCGTTGCTTCTTGTTCTACCTTCAGGTGCTTTGGAGAATAGTTTGACTCCCTCTTCTTTGTGGCAACCCCTGAGATATTGGAACTCTGCTATCATTTATTTATTTTATTTATTTATTATTTCGATTTTTATACCGCCCTTCTCCTGAAGGACTCAGGTACAGCCAGATTATAAAAACAATACAATATACAGATTAAAACAGAAAGTTAAAATAACATATTCTATAAATGGCCGAAAATTTAAAACCGTCAAATTGAACCCATAAAATTCATAAAATACCCCAATTAAAATTATTTAAAATTCAAAAAGTTTAAAAAGTTTAAAAAATTTCTCCCCTAGTCCTTCTTTTCATTAAACTAGGCATACCGAGTTCCTGCAACCGTTCTTCATATGTTTTATATGTAACACTTGGTACCATGTCCAAGAATTTTACAAAACACATCAAGAAATTGCAGCTTCCTGCAATAACACCAGCGGAAATGCAAAAAACGTCATACATTTTAAGAAGATAACTTGGTTGATACTTAGGATGCTGGCAGCAACCCGCATCAACCATTAGAACCAGTCAATCGTATTTGTGACACATTTTAAAATCTTGACTGAGATTCATGTTTAATGAATAAAAGAGATAATAATAATAATAATAATAATAATAATAATAATAATAATAATAATAATAATAATAATAATAATAATAATAATAGCAATCAATGGTATTTATGATACATTTTTAAATGTTTAGTTGACTGAGTTTCATGTTAAATGAATAAAGTAAATAATAATAATATTATTCTTCATCATATATTTTAAGAAGATAACTTGGTTGATACCTAGCACGCTGGCAGCAACTTGCATCAACCATTAGCACCAGTCAATCGTATTTGTGACTCATTTTTAAATGTCCAGTTGACTGAGTTTCTTGTTTAATGAAAATAATAATAATAATAATAACAGGCTAATGCAGTCTGTTTTTAACACAGCTGCCTGCAATTATAACTACTGCAGGTTCGAGTCCCACCAGGCCCAAGGTTGACTCAGCCTTCCATCCTTTATAAGGTAGGTAAAATGAGGACCCAGATTGTTGGGGGGGCAATAAGTTGACTTTGTATATAATATACAAATGGATGAAGACTATTGTTTAACACAGTGTAAGCCGCCCTGAGTCTTCGGAGAAGGGCGGGATATAAATTCAAATTAATAATAATAATAATAATAATAATAATAATAATAATAATAATAATAATAATAATAATAATAATAATAATAATACAGGTAGTCTTCCACTTACGATCACAATTGAATCTAACATTTTTATGGCTACACAAAGCACTTGTGAAGTGAGTTTTGCTTTGCCTGATTTTACAACTTTTCTTGCCACCGATGTTAAGGGAACCACTTGCAAGTTGTTAGATTAGTCGCGCAGCCGTTAAATGAAGCCGGCTTTGACTTTGCTTTGTCAGAAGGTTGCAAAGGGGATCACGTGACCCCAGAACACGACGACCGTCGTAAATACGAGCCGGTTGCCAAGCGCCTGAATTTTGATCACACGACCATAAAGATGCTCCAAAGGCCATAAGTGTGAAAAACGGCCAGAGGTCCTTTTTTTTCGGTGCTGTGGTAACTTCGAACGGTCACTAAACGAACAAAATAATAATAATCAGGTATATTTTGTGGTGAAATAAGAGAGAGAGGCAAGCTGGATTAATTTGAGAGTATCATTAGCACTTAGAAGGATAAAAAGTTAGGAATTTGATGGGGTCAGAAGCAGTGGTGGGATTCAAGTAATTTAACAACCGGTTCTCCGCCCTAATGATTTCTTCCAACAACCAGTTTGCCAAACTGCTCAGAAAGTTAACAACTGGTTCTCCCGAAGTGGTGCAAACCGGCTGAATCCCACCACTGGTCAGAAGCCAAAGGATGCCGCTAAAAAGAAGACCAAACAGCAGGAAAAAAGATGAAGAATATGGAAGAAAAAAAAAACTGGGTACATTCCTGCATCCCTAATCACAGAACCGAAAGCCTCCATTTTCTTTCAAGTCTTTCGAAAGCCGTTAGTCAACATCCAGTAATTTTGCATGAGACCGTGGCAGCACTACAAGAAACTTAAGAACTTGGGAACCAGAGGTTGCGGAATTGGAAGGGAATAATATACGAAATTACTCGGTTTTGTGTTCTGAAAAGACGGACAGGCAAAAAGAACCAAAAAAGCCTGAATTTTGGAGCATCGAAGATAAAGCCAGGATCAAAGCGATTGGGATCAAACTTTGAGGGGGGTGGGCTGTAGCTGCAAAGGTCCCTGGGGAATGTAGCCCAGCTCTACCAGAAGGGCAGAAGACCACCTTCTGGTCTGGACCCCCTGGAAAAGACCCCGTAAGAGTGACCGGGTGTGGAGAGGTTAATTCTCCAAGAGAAACTCTTCTTCACTCGGATGGAATTTTTCCTTTGGAATATAAACAGTTGTGGCTAGCAGCAAAGGCAGTTTCGCATTCTCTCTGGCCTGCGTACCACAAATGTGGTTTTCTGCTCTGTGTGTCCCACTCCCTCTTTTGCTGGTGGGGGGCGGCGGCGGGGAAATGTCCAAGAGACATTCAATGTCCCTGAGCAAACATTGAGGGTGGGGGGGAATACTGCTAACCCTGATGAAGGAAGAAGCGGCCCCAGGGCAGGCTGACTGCACCCCTCTGGTACCCCAGGAAGTGGCTGTGGCGCCTGCAGCCCCCAAAAGCAGAGAGAATAGACCTTCCAGAGTCTGGCTTGCTCCCCACTCATCAGCCCAGAGAGATTAAACGGGGCTCCATTTTCCTAAACCCTCAGAATCCACAGAATAAGAGAGTTGGAAGGAAGGGACCTCAGAGGTCTTCTAGTCCAACCCCTCTGGTCAGGCAGGAACAGGAAGTCCTCGAGTCACAACCGCCATTGAGGCCAACATCGGCGTTGTTCAACGAGAGACATCAGCTAAGCGAGTCTCAGCTCTCCCCCCATCCTCATTTTAATCACCTGTCCTGCCCCCGTCGTTAAGCAAGTCACTGCAGCGGTTAAAAAGTTAGCAAGACGGGTTGTTAAGCGGATCCGGCTTTCCCCGTCGACTTGGCCCGTCACCAAAGGGGATCACGTGCCCCCCACCCCTCCCGGGACACTTCGACCGTCATAAATATGAGTCAGTGGCCAAGCCTGTGAATTTGGATCACGCGACCAAGGGGGTGGTCCTAAGTATGAAGTCACTTTTTTTTCAGTGCCTTTGAACGGTCACTAAGTGAACAGTTGTAACTCGAGGACTACCTGTAAGGGATCAGGTCCTACGTCACTTTTTTTTTTAAATTTGCATTTATATCCCGCCCTTCTCCGAAGACTCAGGGCGGCTTACACTATTGTCAAGCAATAGTCTTCATCCATTTGTATATTATATACAAAGTCAACTTATTGCCCCCAGCAATCTGGGTCCTCATTTTACCTACCTTCTAAAGGATGGAAGGCTGAGTCAACCTTGGGCCTGGTGGGACTTGAACTTGCAGTAATTGCAGGCAGCTGCTGTTAATAACAGACTGTCTTACCAGTCTGAGCCACCAGAGGCCCTTGTGCTTGAAATGGGGAGGAAGGAGGTTGGACTAGAATCAGGGGTCTTCAACCTTGGCAACTTTAAGCCTGGAGGACTTCAGCTCCCAGAATTCCCCAGCTTGGCTAGCTGGGGAATTCTGGGAGTTGAAGTCCTCCAGGCTTTAAAGTTGCCAAGGTTGGAGACTCCTGGACTAGATGACCTATAAGGTCCCTTCCAACTCTTGTTAATCTGTAAGGGGACCCTAAAGGAGGACGGTCCTTCTTTTGTAAGTTCTCTCCTCTCTCGAAAAGTGTCCTTCTACATGTCCTCCTTTTCGATATTTGAAAATTAATCTGTAAATCTCCGCATTCAGTCGATGCCGATCCGATCTGTTGCATGTGATGTGATGTATTTGTATGTGCCAGGACGATTAGTCAAGGCTCGGTACAGTGCGGTGAGACGCAATTATGAGATGCATGTGCTCCGCACAGGATTGTTTTGAGAGAGTGCGCCGCGCGCAAGAGTGCGCCCCACACTTCTTACCGAAACACGACACAGCACAAACGCACGCATTAGACGGACTTCTTTCTCAGTGAATATTCAATCATACAAAGGTGAGCGCAATTCACGTTTTATTAATTCATTATCTATTTAATAATTTCCAAATACGTATCATTTTATTTACACGTTTATTCGCTTATGTTATTGTTTCAGTTTTAATAATTAATTTCATTCATTCATGATTTTTGGAAAAGGGAGAAATCGAGATTGAACGTTGATACTCTTAGCTGCAGCACTTGCCCTAAATTTCAATATGAAGGATATTTCTTGTTCAGATATTTTCAATATATTCTTAGAAGATGATCTATTGACCAAAAAATATTCATTCAATGGAAAAGTACTCCTTTAAATAATAATTAATAGCAGAAACAGCTGTTTTGGGTATTGTAATTTTGATGTTTGTCTTTGTTTTATATTTTTTTGCTTTTATGTGTTGTGGTTTTTTTTGTATTGTGTATTTTAATTTTTGGAAATTTAATAAATATTATTTTTTTTAAAAAAAGGAAAAGTACTCATTTAAATAATAATTAACAGTAGAAAAAGCTGTTATGAGTATTGTAATTTTGATGTGTTTGTCTTTGTTTTATATTTTTTTGCTTTTATGTATTGTGTTTTTTGTATTCTGTATTTTAACTTTTGGAAATTTAATAAATATTTTTTTTAAAAGGAAAAGTACTCATTTAAATAATAGTAGAAAAAGCTGTTATGAGTATTGTAATTTTGATGTTTGTCTTTTATATTTTTTTGCTTTTGTGTATTGTGGGGTTTTTTTGGTATTGCGTATTTTAACTTTAATAAATATATATATATTTTTTTTTAAAAAGGAAAAGTACTCATTTTTAACATAAAACATAATAACAGAGTTGGAAGGGACCTTGGATATTTAAATAATATTTAAATAATATTTAAACAATAATTAATCGGCATGTAAGCATAATTACAGTGTAAAATGTTATGATTGCAGATGTTCTTTATTATGCATTTATCGTATGATATTTTGTATTATGGTTGCAACGAATAAAACGTTTCTTTTATTTAAGGTATTTTTTTTTAAAAAATCCTATTTATTTGTGTCCTCATTGTAAAAAAAAAAAAAGTTGACCACTTTATAATCTGTCAACTTTTTTTTGGCCTGGCAGGAGAGAGGCCAGCAGGGCCGAGATGGGGTGGGGGGGGGCTCAGGCGGGGTTATAAACCAGTGGTTCTCAACCTTTATAGTGCTGCGACCCCTTTAATACAATTCCCCACAATGTGGCGACCCCAACCGTAAAATTATTTTCGCAGCGATTTCAGCGCGCCTCAGAAGTAGAAGGAGAAGGGGAAGGGGGAAAAAAGCGGCAAACTGTTTTTTTGAATTTATCGCACCTGAAGCCGTATTGGCTAGCGATCTGAACTGCTTGCGATTGCCTTGAGGACGGAGGCATTAAAGCGGAGACTCCTCCCCTATTAAGTTTATGGCGCCTGAAGCCAGACTAGGCTAGCGATTGGGAGGGATTGCAGCTGGCTTGAGAGGGAGACATCAGAGCAAAGATTTCTCTCTTTTTTAATTCATCGCGCCTGAAGCCGAATTCGGCTAGCGATTTGAAGAGCCTGCAGCTGGCTTGTGGAGTCAACCATTGGAGCGCGATTCTTCGACTCGCAAGTATACTTCCCGTATTTCCGATGGTCTTAGGCCACCCCTGGCAAATCGTCATTCGACCCCCAACAGGGTCGCGACCCACAGGTTGAGAACCGCTGTTATAAAGAAGTTTTTATTGGGGTTTTATTATAGCCTTATATTCCTTCAGCCTTTAATTTAAGTAGTTTTTAAATGTTTTTTTAACTTTTCTGAGTTGTGCTTTTTACCCTGGCTGTAAATTGCCCTGAGTCCTTCGGGAGAAGGGCGGTATATAAATTAAATAAATAAAATAAAATAAATAAAGGGACGCTCCCGCCTTAGGTGCTGCCCTCAGGCCTCAACCGACCCTCCTCTACCTGCGAAGGGGAGTGAGGTGGGGAAAGGAAAGGCAGACGAAGGCGCGGCCACCCCTCGCCTTCCCGGGAATCCAGGAGGGAGCCGGCTGCGCCTTTGCGCACCTGAGGGAAAAGACGGGGCCAGTGGGGCGCTATTCGGGGGTGGGTGAATGGCCAGGAGACCCGTGCAACTCCCCTCACCCTTCCCTTTGCGGGGAAGGGTCCTCCACAAGAGGCCTGACCCCCACCACCACCCAAAGGCCGTGAGGATCCGCTGGGCTCTCTTCCCCCTGAGGCGCCCTGCCCCGCACCTCTCTCCGCCCGGCTTTGCGCACCAGCCACGTTCGGACAAACGCGCTGGGCTTGGCCGGGGCTTATGTGTGTGTGGGGAAAGGAAGCGGGGAAGCGGCCGCCCATCCAGCCCGCAGCCGCCGCCAAAAGGGCACCGGGAACAGCTGGAAGGTGGGAGGGACGACCTGGCATGCGCCCGCCTTCCCCGCGGTGCTTGGATCCGCCTGTGCCGCTAGCCCTTCCCTTTCCTTTTGGCGTCTTTCTTTTTCTTTCTTTCTTTCTTTCCTCCCTTCTTTCTCTTCCTTCTCTTTCCTTCCTTCTTCCCCTTCCTTCTTTCTTTCTTTTCTTCCTTCCTTCTTTCTCTTCCTTCTCTTCCCTTTCTTCCTTCCCTTCCTTCTCTTTCATTCTTTTCTTCCTTCCTTCCTTTCTTTCTTCTTTCTTTTCTTCCTTCCTTTTTCCCCTTCCTTCCCTTCTCTTTCTTTCTTTTCTTCCTTCCTTCCTTCTTTTCTTCCTTCCTTTCTTTTCTTCCTTCCTTCCTTCTTTCTTTTTTCCTTCCCTTCCTTCTCTTTCTTTTCTTCCTTCCATCCTTTCCTTCCTTCTTTCTTTCCTTCGTTCCTTCTTTTTTCTTCCTTCCCTTCTTTCTTTTCTTCCTTCCTTTCCTTTTCTTCCTTCCTTTCTTTCTTTCTTTCTTTTTCTTTCTTTTTCTTTCCTTCCTTCCTTCCTCCCTACCTCCCTCCTTCTTTCCTTCCTTCGCTTTCCAGCCAAAGGCCGCTTTTGATGTGGCCCAAGGGAGGATTCCGATCTGGGAAGCCCAAGCATCCTGCAAGATCTACCTGTGGAGATTTATGGCTGCCAGGCTTTGGGCTGCGCTTGCAGTCAAATTTTGAGGTTTCCCCCCCCTCTCCCCTCTTTTTTGTTGAGGTTTTTTTCCCCCTTCCCTTCCCTTCCTAATATTCTTTTAATTAGCCTCAGGCAAATAGAGGTAGTCCTCGACTTAAGACCACCATCTCAAGTGAGACTGTTGTTAAGTGAACTTTGCTCCGTTTTACGCCCTTCTCGGCCCGGTTTGTGAAGCAAATCCCTGCCGTTGTCAAATTAGTCACACACGGTCGTTAAGCGAATCCGGTTTCCCCCATGGAGGTTCGTTTGTTAAAAGAAGGGCACACAAAGGGGAGTGCAGGACCTCGGGACGCTGCCGCGACCATCGTAAATGCGAGTCAGCGGTCAAGCATCCGACCGTAAATCGCTTTATCGCAGGGATGCTTGCAACGGCCCCAAGTCTGAAAAGCAGTCGTAAGTCACTTTGATCCAGAGTGACGTTGTGCCTTTGAACGGTCGCTAAGGTTGTTTGTTGTGTCTTGTCTGCTCTCACCGCAGCCGGGGTCTGCTTATCTGCTCCCGAACACGGAGGAATGTATGCCTCCCGGCCCCAGTTCTGGCTCCATGCCCAGACAAGCTGCAGAGGAGGGGGCACCTCCCGGTCCCAGCCCTGGCTCCATGCCCAAGCAGGCTGCAGAGGAGGGAGCATCCCCCGGCCCCAGCCCTGGCTCCATGCCCAGGCAAACGGAGCAGCTAGACCAGGGGTGTCCAAACTTTTTTGAGTGAGGGCCAAATACAGAAAAATAAGCAAAGGCCCGGGCCACGGGGGGGGGGATGGGCGTGGCTTATTTTGGGGTGTGGCTTGGTGGTCATGTGACTGGTGGGCCTGGCTAACTCCTCATGTGACTGAGTGGATGTGGCTATGGGCATAGAAACTACTCAGAGGGCTAAAAAAAGTAATTTTTGACCAGTCCTCACACTTATGACCATCCTCACATTTATGCCCATTGCAGCATTTTTAACAACCATATCACTCATTTCACAACTGCTTCTCTTCACCACAGTTACAAGATAGGGTGCAAAATGTAAAGATAGTTGTACGTGTGAGGACCAGTCAAAAGTGTGAGAACCTGTCAGAAATCACTTTTTTCAGCCGTCTGGGTAGTCCCTATGCACAGTTTAGGCTTAAGTATACTATATGTGTGTGAGTTATATATATGTGCATGTGTATCTCTATGTTTGTGTACGTGTGTGTTTGTGTTATGTTGATTTTTAATGTAATATTTGGATTGAAGGCGAACTCGGCCTCGGATGCTCCGGGGACAGAAACGCCGCAAAAGAGCGACGGCTCAGCTGCCCCCAAGGGAAGGAGGACCCCGGAGAAGAGCCCGACGCCGCCGCAGCCACGCACCTGATCGGCCTCCCAAGGAGCTACGGCCGGGTGCCCGTCAGCAGCTCAGCTCCCACAGCCAGCCCGGCCTCGCATTAGCCGGGCCCTTCCAGCAGCTGGTGGGCAGCGGGCGTCGGGCGGCAGGGCCTCAAAAGCAGTAGGGCCGCCCAGGCCTTGAGTCCGCGGGCTGGCGCCCTCCGCCCTTGAAGCAGCAGCGGGCGGCGGCCTCCCGTGGCCCTTCGCCTCTAGGCGGAGAGCAGGTGGCAGTCAGTGGCTCCCAGGCGGCGATCCCCTCAGCCTCTTCCCCCCCACTCCCCGCCTCCCGCCTGACTCACCAGCCCTGGGCCGCCTCCCGCCTGGCCCCGCCTCCGAGCGGGCCCTGGCCGGGACCACCCGCGGCTCTCCGTCCGCCTCCCGCTGCCTCTTCCTCCCGGCAGCCGAGGGCACCGCCGCTTCAGTCCGCACTCCGGGGGCGGGGGGGCGGCGGGAGCGGCGCCTGTGCCTACCCCGCGCGCCCCTCCCCCCCGCCGCCGCCCCAGCGGATCCCGCCACCGAAATTCATCCTCAGAGTCGCCCATTTTGGCGGCGCAGCTACGCAGGCGCCACCTTTCCGTTGCTGCGCGAGCTCCCCCTGCTGCTCGGCGGCTGAACTGCCCCAACCCTCTTTGCAACAGCGCAGAATGGTGAAGGCGGCGGGCCATATTCAATTATATTTTCAGAATTTGCTGCGGGCCAATAAAAACTGACCCACGGGCCGCAGTTGGCCCGCGGGCCGTAGTTTGGACACCCCTGAGCTAGACCCTTCCCCCTCCTCCACAGCATGTGAGCCTGAGGAAAGTTTACTTCCAACAACAGCTGATTGGAGTGACCCTCGCATCAGAAGATTGGATAGGCGGAGGCAACAGAAGGAAGGGAGGGGTAGGCCTTAATGAGTGCTGAGTCATGGAGCCACACCCCATGGCCTATATAAAGGATCTGCTTTCTGGCAGTCTCTGAGTCAGGCAAAGTCGAACTTATCTTGCTGAAGTCACTTTCTGGTCTCCTGCCTGCTCTGAGGACTTTGCTAGGACTTTGGGCAGAGCTGCAGAGGCAAGCCTGATTCGGATTTCCCTGACCCGGCCGTCAGCGGAGGAGTGGGACACGACATTGTTGCTGTAAAAGCGGCTTGTTTGCAAAAGGCAGAAAACCTGCTTTCCTTCCTGATTCCATGGGGGCTTCCCCCCCCCACACACACTCTCCAGCATGTACCCACAGAATGGCTTAGCAATTGAGATGTCACTCACCACAGTAGCCAACCGCCCTGTTAAAACAATGGCTTTAGTGGACAAACCACAATTGGATGAGAGAGAGGTGGACTTCAACTCCCAGAATCCCCTAGGGCCTAGTGTTCTGCCTCTTTCCCCACTTCAGACCCATGAGCTGGCCTTCAGCCAGTGGATTCACGGCTCTTATCAGTCCTGGCAGAGAAATCGCAGCTGCCTGCCAAAGTTCAAACAAATGACTCACAGAGTAAGACTTTCAGCTCTTTTTGAAACGGGTCAGCTAAACTTTTGCTTCCCGTGGAGTGAGAGCAGTCCCAAAGCTCCTTATATATCCTGTGGAGTGGGGCTCCTGCCCCACCCTTCCTTTTGATGACTCCGCCTCTCTAATCTTCTGAAGCGCGGGTCAAGCCAAGCTTGATTATTATTATCAGCTGGGTCTGAAGGCGTAGCCTGGGGAAGGGAGGAATCAGGGGATGACGGCCTCACTACATCCTCCGACTGGTCTGGTTTTGGCTCCTGGAGCCGAGCCAAAGGAATCGGTGCTCTCAAGGTAAGCCTTACCGGCCCTTCCCCCTCATTCTCAGAATCACTTTCAGGCATGGGGCCAGGTTCGGGGGCTGGAGTCACAACACTTAGCCTTTGAAGACCACCTCTTGGGAGTCGCCGAAGTTGAGAGATATTACACTGAAAACTTTGCTCTTC
Organism: Ahaetulla prasina; assembly: GCF_028640845.1. Classification (NCBI taxonomy): domain Eukaryota; kingdom Metazoa; phylum Chordata; class Lepidosauria; order Squamata; family Colubridae; genus Ahaetulla; species Ahaetulla prasina. Next base: position 10,540,192 of record NC_080556.1, on the reverse strand, counting down.
TCCTCCTGGCATTTTAAACCTGTTTTTTTGGAGGAACAGAAAGGCTCTTGGTGGTTTTCCAGGTTGCATCCTTCCAAGCAAGGGATTCAAAACTTTTAGCAACCGGTTCTCTGCCCAGTTGCTGGGTGGGCGTGGCCTACTTGGCCTTCTGCACCATGGTGGAGAGGGGGCGTTTTTGCCTCACTGGGCTCCTGAGGCTTTCCTCGAGCCTCTAGGAGGGCGAAAACAGCCTCCCCCAGGCTCTGGAGTCCCTCCAGAGGCCAGAAATGGGCCCATTTCAGGACCTTTGGTACTCCCAGTAAGCCTGTTTTTCACCCTCCCAGAGCCTCCGCATGGGCCCTGTGCTTACCTGGCATCCAAAATGGGCCACATGGAGACTCCTGGGAGGGGAGGGGTGGGGAGGGTCAGCCAGTCCTTGTACCATGGCAAGCGGGTTGTTTTCGCTCTCCCCATGCTCTGGAGGTTTATTTTGAGCCTCTGGGAGGGCAAAAATGGCCTCCACCAGGCTCCAGAGACCAGAAATGGGCCTGTTTCTGGACTAATGGAACTACCGGGAAGTCTGGTTTTGGCCCTCCCAGAGCCTCTGCGTGGGCCCTGCACTTACCTGGCATCCAAAAAGGGCCACGTGGTGACTCCTGGGAGGGGAGGGGTGGGCGGGGCCTGCCAGTCCTTGCAACTACCGGTTCGGCAACACCAGATGTAAAATTAGCATCCGGTTTACCCGAACCGGTTGAATCCCATCCCTGCTTCCAAGCCTTTAAAATGCTATTGGGTTCCTTCCTTCCCACCCATCCTCATCTTCTCCTTCTACAGATGAATGTTAGAATTAGGACCAGAGCAAGAAGGCTCCATCCTCTGATTAAAAGTCTAACAGGTCAGGCCATCTTCCTCCTGCTCGCAGCCTCCCAAATCAGAAAGTCTTCCTTCCAATGGGACGGGAGGGAAACGGAAAAGCTACGTGGAGGTTCCTCGTTTTATTTTCCAGCCTGTATATCTTAAAAAGCATTTTACAAATAGATTCTCCTTACAATAGCAATAAATAGATATATATATTTATATATATTATACACAGGTCACTGGAAACACGAATACAGTCTTGGAATTTAAATTAAACGGAATGTTTAAACTTTGTAAGTTCATGGATTTTGTGCATCTTTCTTTCTTTTTTTAAAAAATAAAATAAAATAAAAAAATAAAATAAAATTAAGTAACCGAAACAACCCAAAAGGGAAGAAAGAAAGGATGGCTTTAGGCAACAGACATAAGAGAGAGAGAAAGAGAGACCTGGACATTGTGGAATTAATCTTTTTGCATCATTGGAAGGATGCTTAAAATTAAACCTGGATGCCTGGGAATTGGGGGGGGGGGGCTTTCCCTGATCCAAACCCCTGTGGAGCCAGTAGGGTGCATTGCCCACAAGGGTGTTGTGCCCCCACCCCTAAATCCTGCACAGCATGGGGGTGGCCCAACCATGGCACAGAGGGGAGGTGCCTACAGCTTAGAGCCCAACCAGAGCGTCAAATGGGAGGGTCTCTTGGCTCCTTTGGCCAGGCGGTGGGGTGAAGGGGGGCTGGTGGCCCAGCTGCCTTGGACCAGCCTGAAAGTCACCAGATTCAGCCACGCCCCTCCTCCACACCCTGGCTGACCTATGGCGAGATTGTCAAGGTTTCTTTGGGATGAATATTGAGGAAGGGAGAGATTGGGAACGTCTGGGCAGGAAGCACTCTGCCCCACAACTGCCAAAATTCCCCAGGATAAGAGGAAATCATGGGGGGCAAACTAGGCAGGGAACGTGACAAGTACCGAGCGCAGGAAGGAATGTCCCAGCTGGGCAGAGGAGAGACGCAGAAGGAAGATCGGTGGCAAGGCCAGTTGGAAAAACAGAGACAGAGGGAGTGATCCAGGCATAATCCAGATGATGCTCCATAAACACCTCCATCCATGGGTCTCCTCCGCATGCTGAAACCCACCATCCAGCGGTCCAGAAAACTCCCATTTCCCTGCTTGCAGCTCCTTGCCCGGATGTCCTTTCTCAAGGTGGACCCTGGAAATGGTTTATCTCTGTGATTGTCCACCGTTTGGCTCCACAGCTGGAGGGGTTTGGGTTAGGGATGGAAATTGGGGAGGGGGCATCTTTGAGCACAGCTCATGGAAGGGGGTGGAGAAATCGAGGCCCAGGGCAATGCCGTTCCTGGGGTGCCTTGCACCGCGATGGAAGGAAGCCGCCGGACATGGCCGGAGAAGAAAAGAAGCAGCTGCTTAAAATGAAGGGTTGGAGAAGCAGGGTTTGCTGGTCGGAGCGTCGTCTTGTGCCGAGACGAAGATGGGGGCTTCTCCTCCTCCTCCTCCTCAGCTTGTGCTTCTTTGCCGTGAGCTGTCGGGGAGGGCAAAGGAAATGTCACCCCTCCCCCAGACCCAGGATGGAGGCGGGGGGAAGCTGAAAGGTAGAGGGCACCATGGAACAGACGGGAACCACCAGAGACAGGGAGGAACGGGTGTGTGTGTATGAGATGGGGCAGGACCAGGGGTGGGATTGAAAAATTTTAGCAACCAGTGCACTGCCCCGTTGCTGGGTGGGCGTGGCCTACTTGGCCACCTGCACCATGGTGGAGAGGGGCGTTTTGCCTCACTGGGCTCCGGAGGCTTTACTCGAACCTCCAGGAGGGCAAAAACGGCCTCCCCCAGGCACCGGAGGCCTTCCAGAGGCCAGAAACGGGCCCGTTTCGGATACTTCTGGTAGGTTCACTTTTCCTCCTCCCAGAGCCTCCATGCAGGCCCTGCACTTATCCGGCATCCAAAACGGGCCGCGTGGAGACTCCTGGGAAGAGAGGGGTGGGGAGGGTCAGCCAGTCCTTGCACCATGGCAAGGGGATTGTTTTTGCTCTCCCCATGCTCTGGAGGTTTATTTTGAGCCTCCGGGAGGGCAAAAATGGCCTCCACCAGGCTCCAGAGACCAGAAATGGGCCTGTTTCTGGACTAATGGAACTACTGGGAAGTCTGGTTTGGCCTCCCAGAGCCTCCATGCAGGCCCTGCACTTATCCGGCATCCAAAACGGGCCGCGTGGAGACTCCTGGGAAGAGAGGGGTGGATTGGGCAGGGTCAGTGAGTCCTTGCAACTACCAGTTCAATGAACCAGATTAAAATTAACATCCGGTTCGCCTGAACCAGTCCAAACCGGCTGAATCCCACCCCTGGGCAGGACCCCCTAAATGGGTCTTTTGAGGGTTGGCCAGAGGCTCGGGGATGGGGGGGGGCAGGGAAGATACCCCCAGTATCTGACCTGCTCAAGAGGCACATCCATGAGATGGGAGGGAGGTTAGCAGCTCTGGGGGGAAAAACAAAAAGAGGATTAAAATTGGTTCCCATCGTGATGCTGCCTGAACTGATTCCCCACCCGACAGGACCCCCCCCAAGAAAAGGACCCTCCCTCCTCCAGCCCTTGTGGACCCCCCCTCACCAGGTGTGGGGGCTGCTGGTCCGAGTGTTCGAGCTGGATCTGGATCTCTGGGCAAGGGTTTTCCGTGGGCTTCCTGGGGTCTGGCTGGGGGGAGCGCGAGGGGCCTGGAGGGAGGGAAGCAACAAGGCAACAAGGATTAAAACCAGCCATCCCACCCTTGGGAGCAGAGGTGCCCCACGTTGGGCACCCGATGGGGGAGGGTCCATCCCATTGGTGCATGGAGGCAGGGGGGAAGGCCAACTCCTCCAGAGCAGCCTTGTTACCCTTGCATACCCTTCATTTTGTTCTGGGAAGTCGGGGTGGGGGGTAGGGGGTAAGGGGGAGGGAAATTGGGGGGTTGAGGTTAGAGATGGAGTGATGGTTAATGTACAGGGATTATTGAAGATGTATAAATATAATTAATGTAGGGTCGGGTCTGCCCAGTTACCATTTTAGAACAGTGGGGAGGGAGAAAAGAGAGAGGAGGTAGGAAAGAGGAGAAGAGGAAGGAAGAGGGGTAGAAGAGGGAGAAGGAAGGTGTAGGGTGGAGGGAGGAGAGGATGTAGATAAGAGAAGGGGAGGAAGGTCTGGAAAGTAGAAGAAGGTAGAAGAGGGAAGATAGTTAAAAGGAGGGGGTGGTGACTGGGCAAGCCCGACTAATTGTATATAACTGTACATTGGATGAGCTGTTTGATATGATTCTAAAAATAAAACTTTTTTATGAAAAAAAAAAAGGAGGGTCAGGGAGGTACCTGGGGAGCTCCCCCCACTGGGGGTGCTGGCACTGTCATCCAGCCACGTGCTGTACATGAAGGAATCGCGCTTGTGGGAATGCATCGATGGGAAGTGGCTCTCCTGGGACAGAGAAAGGGGGGGGGGCTTAGCAGACACCCATGCAAAACTGACGAGAATCCCATGTTTCTCTGCCGAGTTCCCAGTCCACAACGTTTAGGGCAGGGCCAGCCTTGGGTCGGGAAGCCCTTCCAGTGGGTTGCAACTGAGACCAGACAGGGGGGAGTCGAAAAGACGGGCTGGGATCCTTGAGCCGTTTCCAGCAACAGAGCCCCCCTTTATTGGCCGCAAAGATGGCCTCCCTGCCCCACCGCTTAAGATACTCCGGGAAGCTTTCCTTCAGCTGAATAACAAGCCACGATTTCCAGGGGCAAACTGTGGCTTATTACTGCTTTTACTTGTCTACTTTCAAAGACGCCAGAAGCCAACAGGAGAATATCTAAAAGCCTCCATCTGAATCCCCGCCTGGCTTCTGTGTGTCCCCCCCCCCACCAGTGCCTCTCCCTTCAGCCAAACACCGTCCCCCGGGACCACCTCACCCCGCTTGTGTCATCCCGGCAGCCTTCGGTGTCCTCCACCATGCTGCCAAAGCTGCTGGCACTGGAGGAGGAGCGGGACGATTCGTGTGCAGCTTCTGGCTTTGGCATCACCGGATCCGCCCTGCAAGGGGAAGGAGGAGAGAAACAGGGTTTTAAGGGGTTACTGGGAGTTAGAAACCGACTCATCCAGGAGGTTCTTTTCCCACTGCCCACCTGTTTTTGGTGGTGGGCATCTCTGGTGAGCTCTGATTGGAGGACGTCTCGGATTTTGGCTCCTGGCTGGCGTGGCTGCTGTCAGGAGTCTTCACAGTGCCCGTCGGGCTCTCCCTGTGGGACACACAGCCGGGATTTCCAGATCAAGGCAGGGGCAGAGGAAGGCTGGGGTGGGAGCAGGGCCCCCCCCCAGCCTCAGAAAGGAGCAACATCCGTTGGGTCATGCTTGGCGCGAAGGAAACAGGTTTGTTTGGGCCTCTGTGACTTTGAGGAATCTCTCGGTTGTGGTTTAGTGCGTGCAGCGTGATGCACAATCGCGGCCTCTGAGGATGGCTCAAGAAAGCCAGGATGGGGGAGTTGGGGGTGGTCAACCCACCTGCAACCCCCCCCACCTTTTCTCCTGCACTTCCTGGATGTTCTCGATGCCGATGGCGCTGCTTCGGCGGGAACCAAATGGCCCCGATTTCTTCCGTGTCGGGCTCTTTCCGGGCACGATCAGGGACTGCAAGAGACGGAGGAGAAAGTGGGGAGGGGAGGTGTCATTAAGCAAAAAGATCGGAGAAGAGGGGAAGCACTCCAGAAAGTTGGGTAGAGGGGGGGGTCTCTGCGTTGGGAAACCCTGCTCCAGAGCTGACCGGCAGTCAAGCAAGCCAAGGGAGGGGGTAGTGAGAAAGACCACCCGCCATCTCAACAATAGGAAGCTGTACTAACCACCATCGTCTTAACTGTGTTTATTCCAAGTGTTCCAACTAGACACACACATACCCCTCGGGAACTGTACCTGCTTGTGGTCCCTGAATAGCTATGGAGGTAGCCCCACGCTGTTCAGGGCCAGGCCCCACAGAAGCAATCCAAGTCTTTTTAAAGGTAAAGGTTCCCCTCGCACACATGTGCTAGTCGTTCCTGACTCTAGGGGGCGGTGCTCATCTCCGTTTCAAAGCCGAAGAGCCAGCGCTGTCCGAAGACATCTCCGTGGCCATATGGCCGGCATGACTCAACGCCAAAGGCGCACGGAACGCTGTTCCCTTCCCACCAAAGGTGGTCCCTATTTTTCTACTTGCGTTTTGTTTTTATGTGCTTTCGAACTGCTAGGTTGGCAGAAGCTTAGACAAGTCACGGGAGCTCACCCCGTTATACGCGGCACTCGGGGATTCGAACCGCTGACCTGCCGACCTTTCGATCGACAAGCGCTGCGTCTTAGCCACTGAGCCACCGCATCCTAAAAAGTGCTTACGATGTCCCAGAAGTTACAGAGTCTGCAAAGCAGACGGCAGAACTGGTGTAAAACATACCTCCTCCATCCACCCACCTCAAATAATCCCTCTGTATCATGCCAAGGTTTTAATGTTTTTCTGGAGAGGATGACCCAAGGGTGGGCCAGAGGTAGGAGGAGAAGCAGGGGGGGAGTAGGGGGGGCAGTTTAGAAAAATGGAGGCATGAGCCACGGAAGACCCCCCCACAATGGGGATGAGTGTCTTTTCCTCCTAAGCCTCCATCTTTCTTTTCTACGAACTTTTTTTTTTATAAACAACAACAACAACAACACCCTGTAGAACAACAAGAAAACTCCGAGGTCCCCAAAAGGGGTCGGGAGGACAAACCAAACTAGGGAGAGGGCAGGAGAAAAAGGACGCCATTCTGAGATGGTGGGGAGGGGGTGAAGGAGAGAGAGAAAGCTCGGCCCTCCCCAGCCAGCAGGCTCTTCCATTTACTACAAAAGTGGAAGGAAAGAAAGAAAGAAGCATGCTGTTGAACTCTGAACCTTGCGCGTTACTCGGTGGGGCGTCCTGTGGCTCCCAGAAGAGTTCGCCCCACAATCTATATAATATATAAGATGTAATCTGTTGTTACATCCTCAACACCCCCCCCAATAACTTTAACTTTAAACTGTCTACTGTGGACCTTACCCTATTCCTAAGAGGTCCATAAAAGGGATGTGCATAAGCGCATCCGCATGCCTACCGTCCCTGTCTTACTGCCCCCATGTTTCCCATGATCTATATTTACTTCCTTTGTTTATGTTTATGTTTATACTTAGGAATAAACAGGGATATGTCGTACATGTTTGACAGAATAAATACATAAATAAATAAAATTAAAATACGATTAAATTAAGCAAAAATAAATAAAAATAAAATGAAATAGATTAAATTAAAATAAATAATAAAATAATACAATCAATTAAAGTAAAAGCGATTAAAATAAAATAAAATATTAATACAATAAAATATTAATAAAATAATAAAATAAATTAAAACAGATTAAAATAAAATAAAATCAATTAAAATAAAATAAGATATTAATACAATACAATAATAAAATAAATTAAAATCGATTGAAATAAAATAAAATCGATTAAAATAAAGTAAAATATTAATACAATAAAACAATAATAAAATAAATTAAAATAAAATAAAAAAACCTTATGAGGCTGGCCATGGCAGAGGGATAAATGGGAGTCCTTGAAACCATTTGAAAGGATGGGAGACCCAGCTTGGCTTGCTGGGCTGGGGCTGTTGTGTGCACCTCAAGGGCTCAGAAATAATACCCCCCTTTAAGACCCCAACCCTCTCCCCAGTTCATGCATGCATCTGAGGTCTGCCTTACAAGGAGTCAGTAGCAAAGGCCTGTTGAACGGAGCCTCTTGCAGGCTGGTTTCTTTGGGATCCTAGCTTAACCGGAGGTGTGCTGAGGGCTGGGATCCTTGAGCCGTTTCCAGCAACAGAGCCCCCCTTTATTGGCCGCAAAGATGGCCTCCCTGCCCCACTGCTTAAGATACTCCGGGAAGCTTTCCTTCAGCTGAATAACAAGCCACGATTTTACTTGTCTACTTTCAAAGACACCAGAAGCCAACAGGAGAATATCTAAAAGCCTCCATCTGAATCCCCGCCTGGCTTCTGTGTGTCCCCTCCCCCCCACCAGCGCCTCTCCCTTCAGCCAAACACCATCCCCCGGGACCACCTCACCCCGCTTGTGTCATCCCGGCAGCCTTCGGCATCCTCCACCATGCTGCCAAAGCTGCTGGCACTGGAGGAGGAGCGGGACGATTCGTGCGCAGCTTCTGGCTTTGGCATCACCGGATCCGCCCTGCAAGGGGAAGGAGGAGAGAAACAGGGTTTTAAGGGGTTACTGGGAGTTAGAAACCGACTCATCCAGGAGGTTCTTTTCCCACTGCCCACCTGTTTTTGGTGGTGGGCATCTCTGGTGAGCTCTGATTGGAGGACGTCTCGGATTTTGGCTCCTGGCTGGCGTGGCTGCTGTCAGGCGTCTTCACAGTGCCCGTCGGGCTCTCCCTGTGGGACACACAGCCGGGGTTTCCAGATCAAGGCCGGGGCAGAGGAAGGCTGGGATGGGAGCAGGGCCTTCCCCCCCCCAGCCTCAGAAAGGAGCAACATCCGTTGGGTCATGCTTGGCGCGAAGGAAACAGGTTTGTTTGGGCCTCCGTGACTTTGAGGAATCTCTCGGTTGTGGTTTAGTGCGCGCAGCGTGATGCACAATCGCGGCCTCTGAGGATGGCTCAAGAAAGCCAGGATGGGGGAGTTGGGGGTGGTCAACCCACCTGCAGCCCCCCCCCACACCTTTTCTCCTGCACTTCCTGGATGTTCTCGATGCCGATGGCGCTGCTTCGGCGGGAACCAAATGGCCCCGATTTCTTCCGCGTCGGGCTCTTTCCGGGCACGATCAGGGACTGCAAGAGATGGAGGAGAAAGTGGGGAGGGGAGGTGTCATTAAGCAAAAAGATCGGAGAAGAGGGGAAGCACTCCAGAAAGTTGGGGAGAGGGGGGGGTGTCTCTGCATTGGGAAACCCTGCTCCAGAGCTGACCGGCAGTCAAGCAAGCCAAGGGCGGGGGTAGTGAGAAAGACCACCCGCCATCTCAACAATAAGAAGTTGTACTAACCACCATCGTCTTAACTGTGTTTATTCCAAGTGTTCCAACTAGACACACACATACCCCTCGGGAACTGCACCTGCTTGTGGTCCCTGAATAGCTATGGAGGTAGCCCCACGCTGTTCAGGGCCAGGCCCCACAGAAGCAATCCAAGTCTTTTTAAAGGTAAAGGTTCCCCTCGCACACATGTGCTAGTCATTCCTGACTCTAGGGGGCAGTGCTCCTCTCCGTTTCAAAGCCGAAGAGCCAGCGCTGTCCGAAGACATCTCCGTGGCCATATGGCCGGCATGACTCAACGCCAAAGGCGCACGGAACGCTGTTCCCTTCCCACCAAAGGTGGTCCCTATTTTTCTACTTGCGTTTTGTTTTTATGTGCTTTCGAACTGCTAGGTTGGCAGAAGCTTAGACAAGTCACGGGAGCTCACCCCGTTATATGCGGCACTCGGGGATTCGAACCGCTGACCTGCCGACCTTTCGATCGACAAGCGCTGCGTCTTAGCCACTGAGCCACCGCATCCTAAAAAGTGCTTACGATGTCCCAGAAGTTACAGAGTCTGCAAAGCAGATGGCAGAACTGGCGTAAAACATACCTCCTCCATCCACCCACCTCAAATAATCCCTCTGTATCATGCCAAGGTTTTAATGTTTTTCTGGAGAGGATGACCCAAGGGTGGGCCAGAGGTAGAAGGAGAAGCGGGGGGGGGGAGTAGGGGGGGCAGTTTAGAAAAATGGAGGCATGAGCCACGGAAGACCCCCCCACAATGGGGATGAGTGTCTTTTCCTCCTAAGCCTCCATCTTTCTTTTCTGCGAGCTTTTTTTTTATAAAAAACAACAACACCCTGTAGAACGACAAGAAAACTCCGAGGTCCCCAAAAGGGGTCGGGAGGACAAACCAAACTAGGGAGAGGGCAGGAGAAAAAGGACGCCATTCTGAGATGGTGGGGAGGGGGTTAAGGAGAGAGAGAAAGCTCGGCCCTCCCCAGCCAGCAGGCTCTTCCATTTACTACAAAAGTGGAAGGAAAGAAAGAAAGAAGCATGCTGTTGAACTCTGAACCTTGCGCGTTACTCGGTGGGGCGTCCTGTGGCTCCCAGAAGAGTTCGCCCCACAATCTATATAATATATAAGATGTAATCTGTTGTTACATCCTCAACACCCCCCCAATAACTTTAACCTTAAACTGTCTACTGTGGACCTTACCCTATTCCTAAGAGGTCCATAAAAGGGATGTGCATAAGCGCATCCGCATGCCTACCGTCCCTGTCTTACTGCCCCCATGTTTCCCATGATCTATATTTACTTCCTTTGTTTATGTTTATGTTTATACTTAGGAATAAACAGGGATATGTCGTACACGTTTGACAAAATAAATACATAAATAAATAAAAATAAAATAAGATTAAATTAAGCAAAAATAAATAAAAATAAAATGAAATAGATTAAATTAAAATAAATAATAAAATAATACAATCAATTAAAGTAAAAGCGATTAAAATAAAATAAAATATTAATACAATAAAAGAATAATAAAAGAATAATAAAATAAATTAAAACAGATTAAAATAAAATAAAATCGATTAAAATAAAATAAGATATTAATACAATAAAATAATAAAATAAATTAAAATCGATTAAAATAAAATAAAATCGATTAAAATAAAATAAAATATTAATACAATAAAACAATAATAAAATAAAATGAAATAAAATGAAAAAACCTTATGAGGCTGGCCATGGCAGAGGGATAAATGGGTGTCCTTGAAACCATTTGAAAGGATGGGAGACCCAGCTTGGCTTGCTGGGCTGGGGCTGTTGGGGGTGTGTGCACCTCAAGGGCTCAGAAATAATACCCCCCCCTTTAAGACCCCCAACCCTCTCCCCCAGTTCATGCATGCATCTGAGGTCTGCCTTACAAGGAGTCAGTAGCAAAGGCCTGTTGAACGGAGCCTCTTGCAGGCTGGTTTCTTTGGGATCCTAGCTTAACCGGAGGTGTGCTGAGGGCTGGGGAGGGAGGAACGCTTCCTGCCAGGCAGAGGAGGAGGGTCCAAGACCCCTGGAGGACCGGGAGGGGTGGGGGGGAAAGAAAGGCTAAAAGTACAAACAAGCCCAGAGGGTCCGTTTCCTTTCAAATGCAAACGGTTGTAATCATCTAGCAAAGCAAGCTGGCGGAAGGAGAGGCTTTCCCAGCAATTTCCCAGGCTTAGGAAAGGTGCCCCCCACCTCCACCCCAGGAGGCAAGAGGGGTGTGGGGCATGCAATGGGGCGAGAAAGGGGATGGGGGGGAAGGGAAAGAAGAGAGAGAGAAAGAAGAAAGAGAGAGAAAGAAGAAAGTGAGAGAGAAGAGAGAAAGAAGAGAGAGAAAGAGAGAGAAGAAAGAAAGAGAGAGAGAGAGAAGAGAGAAAGAGAAGAGAGAAAGAGAGAGAGAGAAGAAAGAGGGAGAGAAGAAAGAAGAAAAAGAGAGAGAGAGGAGAAGAAAGAGGGAGAGAGAAGAAAGAGAAAGAGAGAAAGAGAAAGAGAGAAAGGAGAGAGAGAGAGAGAAAGAAAGAAAGAAAGAAAGAAAGAAAGAAAGAAAGAAAGAAAGAAAGAAACATAGAGAGGAAGAATGAGGAACAAGTCCAGCCACCTCTTCAATGGTTCCTATGCCTATCGCGCTGCCTCGACGTCCGTACCTACTTGACGTTTTTCCGGGCACAAGCAATGACTGGCAAGCGGACAGAGCATGAAAAAGGGGAGGGGTGAAGAGGACGGGGGTGGGGGGGGAGGAGAGAAGGGGGGAGGACAAAGGAGGAGGAAGGGAGAGAGAGAGAGAGAAAGAAAAAGAAGTCATGCGAACAAAATGGCGCTCAGTCATTATATCCACCAAGGGCCCAGCCTCCCCTGAAGGGCCAAGGCAGCCAGCGGGCATGGAGGGGGCATGAGAGACGGCAGAAGAAGCTGCTGAGGCTGGGCCTGGGATGGGATGGCGGTTGGAGTTGGGGGGGGGGGGGAACTGGGAGATGTTTGTCTGGGATTGGGCAGCGGAAGCGATGGCCAAGATGAGGGTCTGAATTTCGGGGGGACTGTGCCACGCTCGCTGCCCCCCTCTTGTTGCAGTAACCCAGACATACTCTGGCATCCATTGGGTGCCCTCCCACCCCAGAAACCCTCCAGCCTGGGAAAGGAGGCAGGGGAGGGTGGGAGATGGCCCCCTTTAGAAGCCACTGTGAGGGAGAGAACCTGGGCATGCTCAATGCCCCCCAGCCATGAGAAAGGAAACCTGGCCTCCAAAAGGGCAGGGCCCACAAGACCACTCTACAGCCCACAAAAAGACAAACCCCCCCCTCCCATCCAAGCCCTGCCCAACCAAGGGTCCCGCCCGCCCCTCTAGGCAGCCAACTCTCTGCCCTTCGGGCAAGGCTCCTATGCTAGGGCAAGGCTGCCACCCAGTGGCCACTCTGGGACACTGCAGGCCAAGGAGGTACCACGGGCAGGGAAGAACAGGAGAGAGACGGGTCTCTTGCTCCTGAACCCCCATCATCCCCTGCCCACCCTGCCAATAATCCAACGCCATCCCCATTGGGGTGAGGGCGCCCGAGCAAAAGACTAAGGTCACCTCAGAAGGCGTTGAAGGATTGGGGGGGCTGTGAAGAGGAGTGGGAGAAAGAGGGCCCTGAGGGGGTCCCTGGGCGGGGAGCAGAGGTGGGGGGCACTCACTAGGCCCGTGGCTTTGGCGATGTCAGGGCTGTGGTGCCCAAAGCTGCCGCTGTGGCTGGTGGTGACGGTGTTCTGTCTCTTGCTGCTGAGACCCATGGCGTCCATCGACTGGCTGCGGCTGCGAATCACCCGCTGGAAGGGAAGGCCGGCCCACCCTGAGTCCTCCTTTGCCCCTCCCTGGGCTCCCCCCCCTGCCCTTCGAAGTGGTGGACCAGTCTGGCTCCAAGGAGCAGAGATGCCAGGACACCCGCTGCCTGCCCAGGATGTGTGTGCGTGTGTGTGTGTGTGTGTGTGTGTGTGTGTGTGTGTGCGCGTGTCCCACAAACAGAGGGGCTGCAGCCCCAGACCTGCGAAGAGGGCAAAGGGAGCGAGGCCGGGGGAGGGGTGAAAGACTGGAGAGGGGTTGCCGAAGTGGGGGGAGATCAAGGCCTGAACCCACAAAGATGACCGCTCAGCATCTCCGGCCACGCTGGCCACCCTCACCTTGAATGATTCAAAGAAGCTGCTGCTGCCTCCCCCGCCGTTCTCCATCTTGTCATCCTCGGCCCCCAGACCCATCATGGACTGGCTGTTGAGGTGCAGCTCCTCATAGAGGGTCTCCAGCAGGGCCGCCCGCGTACGCTCCTGTCACGACAAGGGGACACCCCCCCTCCCGCTTGAACCGGCTGCAGAAGCTGCGGGAGGGTCAGCAAGCTGGGGAGGCGGGGGGGGGCACAGAGGAAATACTGGGGCACACTCCACCCCTCCGCTCTCCCCCCTCCCCCAACTTCCCGGAAACTCACTTCCAGTTTGGCAAACTTCTCCGCTTTGTAGCAGGCGTATTCGGCGTTGATCAGCTTGGTCAAAAGGAACGCCTGGAAGTCCGGCCCCTATAGGAAGAACGGGGGGGGGCAGGAGGGGGAGTGTTTGCAAGGGTTGGTTTGGCTGGGTGAACCCCCCACCCCACCCCGGCTAAGTTTTAGCTCAGGATTCTGCCTGTTGCATGAGACCAGCAGCAGGACACAGGGCCTGACTATCCTGTGGCGGCCCCAAAACCCAGCCAAGGGTGGGATTCAAAATTTTTAGCTAGGGGGTTCTCTGCCCGGTTGCTGGGTGGGTGTGGCCATGGTGGGCGTGGCCTAGTTGGCCTCCTGCACCACGGTGGTGAGGGTTTGGGTGGGGGTTTGCCCTCTCTGGGTTCTGGAGGTTTTCCTCAAGCCTCCAGGAGGGCAAAAATGGCCTTCCCAGTCTCCGGAGGCACTCTGGAGGCCTGTTTCCAGCCTTCCCAAATGCCTGCTTTTCACCTTCCCTGAGCCTCCACGCGCGCCCCGCACTTATCTCCATCCAAAATGGGCCACGTGGGGACTCCTGGGAGGGGGAGGGAGGGGTAGATGGAGCAAGACAGGAGTGGGATTTGGGGGTTCTTGGAACTGCACAGATTCTTAGCTAGAGGTTCTCCCGAACCCCTGCGAACCCCCAGCAGCCCCACCCCTGGATCCAGCTGAGCATTGCCTGTCCACTCAGACTCTCTCGCCCCTCGGGGAAGCAGAATTTCCCTTGCTAGGGGAGGAGGGAGGAATCCCGCACGGTGCTGCAGCCTCCCCACCTTGGATGCCTTCAAGAGGGCAAGGCAAGGCCCGGAGGGATGGAGGCGCACTCACCTTCTGGAAAACGGCTGGGTTGGGCAGCGGGGGACCAAAGAAGGGGACGTCATCCCGGGCAGTGACCGAAACCTGCAAAGAACAGAAAGAGCCTCTGACGTTGGCACTAGGGGGCTTGCTCCCTCACGGACGGACCCAGGACCCCATTGAGTAACTCCCCACTCCCTCCACCCCCACGGCCCTGCATCCTGCAATCTGCCCGGGTCAACCTTGTAGAGAGTCTTGTCCGAACAGGCATTCTCGGCCTGCACCACCACGTAGGCGTGCAAAAAGTTGGAAGCGATCATATCCGGCACAAAGGGGGTGTTCTCGTCTTGGAAGACGATGGCCACGATGTCGTTGCCGATGTGGCGCTTCCGCTGGAGCTGGGGGAGGGGGCGGAGGGAGAAGAGAGAGTCAGCCTCACTGGCGATCTGGGGGCGTGGAGGCGAGGAAGGGGATTCTCCCCCCCTCCCCCGACCTCCCCCCCCCTACCTGCTGCGCATCCCCTTCGGTGTAGGGCAGCTTAGTGGAGATGTGGAACATGATCTCCTTGTTTCGGAAGTTGCAGTAGACGGACTCGGTCCCCGTCTGGCCGTGGGTCACGTCCAGGCCGCCCCGGAACCTGTGCAGGCCCCAGAGAAAGAGGCCTTAGGCTATAAGGCCAGCTGCCCCAGGGGATTTGCTGCGGTGGGGCAGCTAAACACACACACACACACACACACACACGCATGCAGATAGCCCCCTCCGCTGCACTCACCCCTTGAAGTCCTGCAGCTGCACCTTCTCGCCTAAGAAATCCAGGAACTCCAGAAAGGCCGGGCTCTCCTCCGTCGTGCTAAACAGCTCCTCTTCCGATGTCTGCAGGGAAAGAGGAGGGGGGTGCCCGGGCAACCGAGGGGGGGGGGCACAGGAGGAGGTCTGGCTCAGGCTCAAAGGCGCTGCCGGCTCTCCCAAGGTGGCATGTGGCACGCAAGGCGCTTCGACTAGCCCAGGCCAGCTGCAGCGGGGACGTGGGGTGGGGGGGAAGGAAAGGGCAGGCACTCTCCCCAGCTGGGGCTGCAGATGGCACTGTCTCCCTGGCACGAGCAGCTGAAGCCTTTTGGGCGAAGCGAGGAGAGGGGAGGGAGGAGGATGCTGGCATCTCTTGGCAAGCTTTTCCCTCCAATGGCCCAGCTGGAAGGACAGAGGGAGCCGCGCTTCGAGAAAAACCACAGGAAGGATCTCTGCACTGCGCCTGGACCCCCATCTCTATTCCCTCCTCCACCCTGGCCAAAGGCTCCTCGCCCTCCCCCCTTCCCCCACAACCAAGGCCTCTCGCAGCCTCACCTGCTCCCTCTGGGCACGAGGTGCAGAACTCACCTGGCCAAGTTTTTGGTAAATCACCCCAAATTTGAAGTTATTGCTGATGACGTGCTCGTCGAAGGTGACGATCAGGCGGGAGGCCTAGGGGCAAAGCAGTGGGGAGTGTTGTTAGACAATCAGGTGGGAGGGAGGGGGGGCTTGGGTGGTGGGAAAGGGGCTTTTCTATCAGGACACCCCCCCCTCTCACCCCTCCCGTTCAATTCACGCTCTTACCTTGGGATACAGGACAGGGTAGAAACGGTCCACGTTCACATCTTCACAGACCAGCTGTGGGGGGCCAAGGAGGGTAAAGGCCGTGTGAATACACAACTGACCCCCTCCCCCCACTTCTACACGGGGGGGGGAGATCCTCTCGATCCCTCCCCAACACATTTTTGTGATTGGCAGGACTCCTTCTGCCCTGGTACCCTCCCTGCGGCAATCGGACACTGGCTCCAGCGAACGTACTTGGGTTGTTGCCAGGAGGAAGCGCCAAACCTGTGGCCGAGCCGGTTCTCTTGTGGGAAAAAAGAAAGGGGTGACCCCACCAGACTCCCATGACTCCCCCCTTCCCCAACTTGCCTTGGCCATCTGGACCACGTTGGGGAACTCGGTCAGGCAGGAAATGGGGATGACGTCATGATAGGACCGGCTTTTGGTGCTGCAGGGGGAGGAAGAGGAGAGTGAGGGCCGAGCTGCCGGGTGTGGGGGAAGGGAGAGAAAGGGGGACCATCCCCACCCCGAGAGGTACCCCCTCTTCTTACCGGAGGAGCAGGCGCAGATGCTCCTGGTCCCCGATCACGTCGTACTTGAGTGAGAAAACCAGGTGTCCCAGGGCTGCGTCCACCGAGTAGTAGTTGAAATGTTCCTGACCGGACACAAGCCAGAAGCGGGAGATTACTAAGCTCGACTGCTCCTGACCTTGGAGGCTCCGCGACAGGACGGTCGCAGAAAGCAACGCATCTGACAAATGCCGGGTTTTACAGCTGCTTTGAACGAGGTATTCTCCCAAGAAACCTCCCGGCCCTCAGTTCCACCAGACCGGGCCGTACCCATCTCTGCTGGGAAGAGCGAAGGGACCCCAACCACTTCTCCCCAACAATTCTCCCCTTCCTGCTTTCATCCCTCTGCAAGGCCTTCCTTTCTGAGGAAGGGGCTTGAGTTGGGGGGTCCCTCTGCCCCTCCTCCCCCCAGGTGCTGCTTTTCTTCGAAGGCCAGGGAAGGAGGAGAGAAGGGGGTCACCCAACCCCGCCCCACCCAGAAGGCCAAACAGCTGGGGCAAAGTGCAAACCCTCCCTGATAATCGTGGGCGCCCCACCCAAAAGGCACACAGGTGGCAGAGCTGGGAGAGCAGCAGGCGATTCCTCCGGACGGGGGAGCCGTGCAAGGCCTTGGATGATTTTCCACTGGAGATCCCTTCCCCCCAAAACTTCAGCACCCCACCTTTTCATGCCCTACTCAGAAATTTCATACCCTACTCAGCAACCCAACAAGAAAAACACAGACTTCAGAGGATAATTAGAACTGCAGAAAAAATAATTGCTACCAACCTTCCTTCCATGGAGGACCCGTATACTGCACGAATCAAGAAGAGGGCCGTGAAAATATTTACAGATCCCTCACATCCTGGACATAAACTATGTCAACTCCTACCCTCAAAACGACACTATAGAGCCCTGCACACCAGAACAACTAGACACAAGAACAGTTTTTTCCCGAAGGCCATCACTCTGCTAAACAATTAATTCCCTCAACACTGTCAAACTATTTACTGAATCTGCACTGCTATTACTCTTCTCATAGTTCCCATCACCAATCTCTTTCCACTTATGACTGTATGACTGTAACTTGTTGCTGGCAATCCTTATGATTTATATTGATATACTGACCATCAATTGTGTTGTAAATGTTGTACCTTGATGAATGTATCTTTTCTTTTATGTACACTGAGAGCATATGCACCAAGACAAATTCCTTGTGTGTCCAATCACACTTGGCCAATAAAAATTCTATTCTATTCTATTCTATTCTATTCTATTCTATTCTATTCTATTCTATTCTATTCTATTCTATTCTAAATGCCTCCCCCCCCCTCTGTCCTGCGCCCTCGGCTGAAGCCCCTCAGAACAGCATCTGGGGCGAACACAGAGCAGGGCCCCAATACGGGGAAGAGGAAGGCAGCCCTGCAATTGGGGGTGGGGTGGGGTATCCCCGTGGAGCCCTCCGCCCAAAAGGAAGGACAGGAACAGCTCATCCTCCAGGTTGGCTCTGACTTGTTGTGCGTTCTTTGCATTCCTCCCCGAAAGTCGGCAGGCCCAGGCAGAGCGAGAGCGGGAGGCCCAAGGCCGCCGTGAGCAAGAGCAGCCCCCCGAAGGCCTCTCTGCACCTCGACTTCGGAAGGCAGCCCTCCCCGTCAAAGAGTGGGAAAGCTGGAGATGCACCAAAACATCCCTTCCAGACAGGAGGAGAGGAGGAGGAGGCGGCGGCCAGAGGCTACTTGGAAGGAGGCCGAGCATGCTCTCGGGGAGGGGGCTGCCCCCCCCAATTCAAGGACGATTTAAGGCGTTTGCCCAGCCCAGGTCGCAGGGCATCACACCAACCTCTTGGTTGGGGTCCCAGCGGGGTTAGGAGCAGAGGTGGGTTTCTGCAGGTTCTGACCGGTTCTGGAGAACCAGTAGTGGAAATTTTGAGTACTTCGGAGAACCGGTAGTAAAAATGCTGACTGGCTCCTCCCCCATCTATCCTCTGCCTCCTGAGTCCCAGCTGATCGGGAGGAAATGGGGATTTTGCAGCAACCTTCCCTGGATTGGGGAGGGAATGGAGATTTTACAGTATCCTTCCCCTGGAGTGGAGAGGGAATGGAGATTTTACAATATCCTTCCCATGCCACGCCCACCAAGCCACACCCACAGAACCTGTAGTAAAAAAAATTAAACCCACCACTGGTTATGAGGGGGTGTCGTTCCCCTTCCCAAGCCCCCTCCCTCCCTCCCTTCCCTGTGGACTGACCTTGCCTAGGAAGTGTTTCCGGTAGACCCTGGCCAGGTGGTTGCATTCCAGTTTGACTTTACAGCCGGGCGACTGGAGCTCGGGCAGCTCCGCCAGGTCGTGGTTGGTGCCCTCGATCCAGTAGCCCCCAAACTGAGGGAGCAAGATGAGAGGAAAGGGAGCCTCTCGGCCCAGAACCTGCAAAAGGGGAAAACACTTGGTTGGAGGAGGAGGAGGATTTGTCCCCCTGTTCCCCACCCAGTTGAGAGACAGGAGGGTCCGCCCAACAGCCCACTACTAAAAAAACAAAAGGGGGGGGAAAACAAGGGCGGACAACAATTCTTCCCACCACTCTGACCATGCTCCTGACCATGCTCCTGACCATGGAGTCTCCATTCCGCTGATAGGACTTAAACTCTTCCTTACCTCATGGACGCTGGGATACGGGATATAATCCTCTTCCGTCTACAAAACACAAACGTGTGTGTGTGTGTGTGTGTGTGAACGCACAAGCAGGCACATACACCCATGCGCTCAACCTGCCCCCCTCTTCCCACAATCAGTCAAAGTCGGGAAGAACTGTGGGGTTGCCGCCCCCACCGCCCCCCCACGGACCGGACAGGATACTAGGGGTGGGTGGGAATGAGTGAGGGGGGAAAAGATGCCACCAGGGGCAGGGAAGGGAGGGCAAAGCCCACGGCCCCATAATGGGCAAGGAAGAGGCCGAGATGACACCCATCCACCCTGTCTAGTTTCATTGGGCGTAAAAGGGGGGGAGACAGAAATCGGCTTTCAGGCTGGCTAGATTCGGCCAAGGTAGCTTTGCAATAGCGGCTGGAAGGAGCTCAACCTGTGGGGTGCCTGCCTGGGGTGGTGGTGGGAGGGCAGGGAGGGACAGAGCACCTACCTTGAGGGGAGGGGGGAAGGCACAGCGCTGCTCGTCCATCCGGTTTCCCTGAGGGGAGGGGGAGAGACCAGTCCCAGAGTCAACAGCCACGCCTGGGCCGCCCGCCAGCCGCTCCTGGGCTGGGGCAGAGGGCCGGGATGGCGGAGATCCTGCTTGGCACAGGTTGGCCTGGCCCAGTGCTTGGGCACGGCGGGGTGGGGGAGGAAGAGGGGGAAGAGCTGGGGTCCAGCTGTTGCTCCTGAGCAAAGGCATAGCCCGGGGCCCCGGCAGGCCCCAGATGTGGCCACAAAGCACCCCCCACATGGGCCCTGACTGAGTTGGCATCTTGCCTGGCTCTCTTTTAAAAGCACCCCACCCCCCACTCCTCCCCATCCTGAGCTGAGCTTTTTTTATGGAAACCACAATCCCACATGCCAGAAGAGCCTTGGGGAGGGGGGAAGAAAGGCGGCTGTGGATTATGAGCTCAAGGGGAAGGCACGGGCATCTCTGAGCATGCAAAGAGCACATTTGTCGGCTCCTCACCCCGACGCTCAGGGGGAGCCCCCTTCCGTTGCCTGCCCATCCCACCCAAGTCCCCCCAAAGCAAAGGACTGTGTCCACTCTCAGAACAGATCGATACACCCCTTATTCTCCTCTCTCTCTCTCTCTCTCTCTCTCTCTGATGGACACCCCTCCCACTGGCCCTCAACAGTCCCCCCTCCCTGCTGACCCAGCTCCACCAGACCCTCCCCGCCCCAGTGACAGGCTCAGGCTTGACTTACCTGCATCTTTTCGATCATCGCAAACAATTCGGTGTTCTGCAGAGAGAGAGAGAGAGAGAAGGGACAGGCTGCGGGTGGGTGGGTGGGAGGGAAGGGGGCCGGCGGGCACCCAGACCACCCTGAACTGGAAGCCCCCCCCACACACACACACACCCCGGTTTGCCAGCAAAAGTCTCCTTCTTCTTCTCCACCCCCAGAAAGAGGCACAAAGGCAGAGCGCCTGAAAGGGGGAAAAACACGGGAGGGCGAGACCCCCCCCTCCCACCCACAGCCCAGGAGTCTCCATGACAGGCAAATGGTCCCCTTTTCTGCCTGCCCCTGTTCTCCCTTCTGCTCCCCACCGGCTCTCCTTCAGTGGGAGACCAAAGGGGCTCCGAGCCCCCCACTATCCCACCCCCTGCAAGCAGCAGCTACTCACACTCCAGCCCTGGTCCTCGCCAACCCCCCTCCACTGTGGGGGCTTTGGAAGGGGATGCGCCATTGGCTCTCCTCTCCCTGACACAAGGTGGGTCAGATCACATCCTTCTCCCCACGCGCGCTGCAGGGGAGGGGGGGGAGGAAGGGAGGGAGGGAGGGAGGAGGGAGGGAAGAGCAGCACCTCCTGGCAGGTCGGAGTGGAGGGAAAGGAAGGGAAGGGAGGGGCGAGAGGCGTCCGGGGCCGGCCCCGCACATACGCCTGGCATCTGCCCGTACAGCCATTGGGCGCCAACCAGGTGGCCGGGCCAGGAGGAGGCAGGCCTTCCTGGGGGTGGGGTGGGGGCGGGAGGAGGAGGCAGAGGGTCACCATGGCAACTGGCCGCCCCTGAAGGGGATGAATGGTAGGAGGGGGCTACCAGTGAGATGGGGGCTCAGCCAGGACCAGAAGATGAAGATGGATTTTTCCCCAAGGATGGAAGGGATGTCCACGGGGGGGGGGGAGCAGACCCTCCCCCCCTCAAGGAGAAACCAGCAAAGGCAATGGGGGGGGGGACTGCAGCCACCGAGGGGCCACAGGAGAACAGCCGCCCCCCCCCAGCTCCCACCTGTAATGCTGGCATTTGGCTGCTGAATTAAAAAAGCAATGAAACTTTCATAATTGGCCCTACCTCCCATCGCTTCTCTTGTGGCCGGCAGTATTCAGCCCGTATCCTGCCAGCCTAGCTAAGCCGTCTCCGGTGGAAGGGCACTTGATCTGCTGGGTTCCCGTTGGCAGGTGGGCATGTTGCCTTGGCAACTGGCTCCCCCTCCCTCCCTCCCTCCCTCCTGCAGTGGGTATCTCCAAGATCCGTTGCCCCCCCGAAACCCGCCCCCTGCTAAAACCTTCCCCACTTGTAAGCACAGCGGCTTCCCAACTGCCCCGTGGATTTCCGCAGCCTTCCGCCCCCGGGGGCCCTGGAATGCCAGTCCCAGACCCTGCAGGTGGGATGGGATGAGGAGGGAAGCAAGGAAGGCTCTCCCCCCCCCCCAACCCCACCAAAGCCTTTTATATGCTAGAAAGGCTTGGCCGGCCGGCCCCTTTCATGAGGCAGACTGTTCCACTGGCTCTTAGCCATTAGGAAAGGCCTCCGGGCGACCTTCCTCCCTGTTCTGGTCCTCCTGACCTCTGGGCCAATACCCACCACCAACCACCACCACCCCCGCCCCAGCCTCAGAGGAAGATGATCCTAGAAGGCCTACTCTGCAGGGCTGGTAGACAGGCTGGCCCTCAGCTCAGCTGCAAGAGGCCCGGCTGGCCAATGCGCCTGTCTCCCCCCCTCCGCCCCCGCGAACCCTGCCTCCGCCTGGGATGGGGATCATGGAGTTGACTTTCCACAGCCCCCACCCACTCAAGCTCTGTGAAATGTAGGCAGGAAGCCACACCTGCCATCCCCCCGCCCGTGCCAACCTCCCCCCCCCCCCCAAATTCAGCCATGGAAACTCTTACCTTGGGATGGGGAAATAGGGGGTGCGAAGGGGGAGAGATCCTTCTGGGCAGCTCTAAGGGTCCGCTGGAGGAGGAGTGGGGCAGCCCATCATTTTTCCTGGGGGGGGGGAAGCGGGTGGAGGAAAGAAAGAAAGAAAGAAAAAAACAAGTTGGTAGAAAAAAAGACCCACGTAAGAAAAGCTCTTTAACCCAGACCTTTTATTTGGGGGGGGCTGAGGGGGGGAGTCTTATCTGGGCCTGTTGATGTCACAAGAGCTTCCCAGCAGGGAAAGTGGTTGGGGGTGGAGCCAGCAAGCACCCCTCCCAACTGAGCCAGGACACCCCAGGGGTCCATGCACAGTTAGCTGCCTGGGGGTGTGTGTGTCTTTCTTTGGGCAGAGGGTCCCCCTTCATGGGCAGGGTCCCCCCCCCCCGTGAAACTGCCTCCCCTCCCCTTCTTGCCTCTGGCAGCCATGCCTTCAAAGGGGTGGGCTTCCCAAACTCCCAGTGGCTGGCTGAGACCCCTTCCCAGCCAGGCTCTCCTCCCCATCCATTCCCCACCCCCGTAACCCTGGCAACGGGATGCAGATGCTATCGGCAACCCTGGTCCTCTCCCACCCTACAGGCAAGGTGGACCAGCTGGGGGCAACTGGGAAAGACACTCGGTGTATGCTCAGAGGCTCCACGCTCAGGTGGGGATGGGGGCCGTGGCTGAGGCGGCCAGAGCATGCACCCCAGCGTGTCTGACAGAGTTTCTATAGCAACGGGATACCGTTCATTGATTGGCAGTTACTATCACGTCATGCGGGTGGCAAATTGTGTGTCGAACCCAAGGCGCCTGCGCAGAGAGGAAAGGGGGGGGGTAGGTGGGCATGTGGTTGTCAAGGCAGCGGATGCCTCCCGCCCTGGAGCCACCTGGCGCTTCTAATGCCGGGTCTAAGCATCAACCCCGAGCAGAGGAATGCCCACCGGACTTCTGTGGGCATCGCTCCTGGCCCCGCAGAAGGCCCTGAATGGGGACCCTTGGCAGGATAAGCAACCCCCCCCCATGAAGATAGAGGACCTGAGTGCTATGCAGCCTTACTCCCCTCTCCCCAATTCCCACCCCCCCAAAAAACAGGGCAAGGTTTAGGAAAAACTCTCCCAGCTCATCATATCACCCTGTCTATTTAAATATCACCCTGTCTATTTAACTTAATTCCACTCGCATCCTGGACGTAAACTGTTTCAACTCCTACCCTCAAAACGACACTATAGAGCACTGCACACCAGAACAACTAGACACAAGAACAGTTTTTCCCCGAAGGCCATCACTCTGCTAAACAAATAATTCCCTCAACACTGTCAGACTATTTACTGAATCTGCACTACTATCAATCGTTTCATAGCTCCCATCGCCAATCTCTTTCCACTTATGACTGTATGACTGTAACCTTGTTGCTGGCAATCCTTATGATTTATATTGATATACTGACCATCATTCGTGTTGTAAATGTTGTACCTTGATGAAGGTATCTTTTCTTTTATGTACACTGAGAGCCTATGCACCAAGATAAATTCCTTGTGTGTCCAATCACACTTGGCCAATAAAAATTCTATTCTAGTCTATTCTATTCTTATATGCAGAGCACATCATGAGAAAGGTGGGGCTAGATGAATCAAAAATTGGAGTTGCCGGGAGAAATATCAACAACCTCAGATATGCAGATGATACCGCTCGAATGGCAGAAAGCGAAGAAGAACTAAAGAGCCTCTTGATGCGGGTGAAGGAGGAGAGTGCAAAAGTTGGCTTGAAACTCAACATTAAGAAAGCTAAGATCATGGCATCCAGCCCTTTCACTTCCTGGCAGATAGAGGGAGAAGAAACGGAGGTAGTGACAGATTTTATTTTTCCGGGCTCCAAGATCACCGCAGCCAAGAAATTAAAAGACGCTTGCTCCTGGGGAGGAAAGCTATGGCAAATCTAGACAGCATACTAAAAAGCAGAGACATCACCCTGCCAACAAAAGTGCGTACAGTCAAGGCTCTGGTTTTCCCAGTTGCAATGGATGGCTGTGAAGGTTGGACCATAAGAAAGGCTGAGCGCCAAAGAATTGAGGCCTTTGAACTCTGGTGCTGGAGAAGACTCCTGCGAGTCCCTTGGACTGCAAGATGATCAAACAAATCAATCCGAGAGGAGATCAACCCTGACTGCTCTTTAGAAGGCCAGATCCTGAAGAGGAAACTCAAATAATTTGGCCACCTAATGAGAAGGAAGGACTCAATGGAGAAGAGCCTAATGCTGGGAATGATGGAGGGCAAAAGAAGAAGAAGGGGATGGCAGAGAAGGAGGTGGCTGGACGGAGTCACTGAAGCAGTAGGCATGAGTTTAAATGGACTCCAGAGGATGGTAGAGGACAGGAAGGCCTGGAGGAACGTGGTCCATGGGGTCGCGATGGGTCAGACACAACTTCACAACTAACAACTCCCAGCCCAATTCTCCGCTTGCTAAAAGCAGTCGGTGCTTTCCCACAGGTGGCCACCAGAGGGCGCTCCCTCTTCCCCCAAAAAGAAAGAAAGTGGGCGGAGTCTGATTGTAACCGCTGAGATGCTGCTTGGATTTGGGTCCTCCTCCTTTAAAAAGGGGGGGGGGCTTTCGAAGCCCTCAAACCCTCCCCCCCCAAATCTAGGGTGCCTGAGAGAATGAAAGGGGTGCAATACCACCTTAGCACCAACGGGCAGCGCTGTTTGTATAGGCCCTAAGCCAGCGTTTAGCTCCTTTTGAGAGGGGTGGGCTTCGACTCCCAGAATCCCCCAGCGTGTGGCTGGTTATACGGGGAGGGGGTGGGTGGGGGGCAGCCTTCCAGGCCCCTCTGGAAAACCATGCAACAGATACTTCCTCCACCCGTGGCTGGCAAGGGCATCCTAGCAGCACTTCAGGCGGGCGCCGTGCCAACGAGGACCGTCCATGAGAGGCTTCGATTGTTCCCTCAGGACTCGGGGTGGGGGTGGAGGAAGGGGATCCCCAGGCAGCTCCAACTCTGGGCCAACTCTGGCAGGAGGAACTCCGAAAAGCATCAAAAAAATAAAAAATAAAATTTAAAAATGTTTGGGGAGCACAGAGACATAGCGGGCACCCTCCCTTCATT